>NC_053025.1:516941520-516966665 GCF_003073215.2 Triticum urartu | reverse complement strand
ATATGCTTATCTTGATGAAAAGAAGATATATCCTGTTATTATTAGTGCTAACCTTTCAGAGCATGAAGAAGAAAGATTATTGAAAACTCTGAAGAAGCATCATGCTGCTATTGGATATACTCTTGATGATCTTAAGGGCATTAGTCCCACTCTATGTCAACATAAAATAAATTTGGAAGCAGATGCCAAACCAGTTCGTGATCCTCAACGACGTCTGAATCCTAAAATGAAAGAAGTGGTAAGAAAAGAAATACTAAAGCTTCTGGAGGCAGGTATAATCTATCCCGTTGCTGATAGTGAGTGGGTAAGTCCTGTCCATTGTGTCCCTAAGGAGGGAGGTATTACTGTTGTTCCTAATGATAAAGATGAATTGATTCCACAAAGAATTATCACAGGTTATAGGATGGTAATTTATTTCCGCAAATTAAATAAAGCTACTAAGTAAGATCATTACCCCTTACCTTTTATTGATCAAATGCTAGAAAGATTATGCAAACATACACACTATTGCTTTCTAGATGGTTATTCCGGTTTCTCTCAAATACCTGTGTCGGCTAGAGATCAATCAAAGACTACTTTTACATGCCCTTTTGGTACTTTTGCTTATAGACGTATGCCTTTTGGTTTATGTAATGCACCTGCTACCTTTCAAAGATGCATGATGGCTATATTCTCTGACTTTTGTGAAAAGATTTGTGAGGTTTTCATGGACGACTTTTCCATCTATGGTTCCTCTTTTGATGATTGCTTGAGCAATCTTGATCGAGTTTTGCAGAGATGTGAAGAAACTAATCTTGTCTTGAATTGGGAAAAGTGCCACTTTATGGTTAATGAGGGTATTGTCTTGGGGCATAAAGTTTCTGAAAGAGGTGTTGAAGTTGATAAAGCCAAGGTTGATGCTATTGAAAACACGCCATGTCCCAAGGACATCAAAGGTATAAGAAGTTCCCTTGGTCACGCTGGATTTTATAGGAGATTCATTAAGGACTTCTCAAAAAATTCTAGACCTCTAACTAATTTATTGCAAAAATATATACCATTTGTCTTTGATGATGATTGTGTAGAAGCATTTGAAATACTTAAGAAAGCATTAGTCACTGCACCTGTTGTTTAGCCACCTGATTGGAATTTACCCTTTGAAATTATGTGTGATGCTAGTGATTATGCTATAGGTGTTGTTCTAGGGCAAAGAGTTGATAAGAAATTAAATGTTATTCATTATGCTAGTAAGACTCTAGACAATGCTCAAAGAAATTATGCTACTACTGAAAAAGAGCTTTTAGCAGTTGTATTTGCTTGTGATAAGTTCAGATCTTATATTGTTGATTCTAAAGTAACTATTCAAACTGATCATGCTGCTATTAAATATCTTATGGAAAAGAAAGATGCTAAACCTAGACTTATTAGATGGGTTCTCTTGCTACAAGAATTTGATTTGCATATTGTTGATAGAAAGGGAGCTGAGAACCCCGTTGCAGACAACTTGTCTAGGTTAGAAAATATTCTTGATGACCCACTACCTATTAATGATAATTTTCCTGATGAACAATTAAATGTTATAAGTACTTCTCGTAGTACTCCATGGTATGCTGATTATGCTAATTATATTGTTGCTAAGTTTATACCACCTAGCTTCACATACCAGCAAAAGAAAAAGTTCTTCTATGATTTGAGACATTACTTTTGGGATGACCCACATCTTTATAAAGAAGGAGTAGATGGTGTTATTAGACGTTGTGTACCTGAGCATGAACAGGAACAGATCCTACGCAAGTGTCATTCCGAGTCTTATGGAGGACACCACGCTGGAGATAGAACTGCACATAAGGTATTGCAATCTGGTTTTTATTGGCCTACTCTCTTCAAGGATGCCCGTAAGTTTGTCTTGTCTTGTGATGAATGTCAAAGAATTGGTAATATTAGTAGACGTCAAGAAATGCCTATGAATTATTCTCTTGTTATTGAACCATTTGATGTTTGGGGCTTTGATTATATGGGACCTTTTCCTGCCTCTAATGGATACACACATATTCTAGTTGCTGTTGATTATGTTACTAAGTGGGTAGAAGCTATTCCAACTAGTAGTGCTGATCATAACACTTCTATTAAAATGCTTAAGGAAGTTATTTTCCCGAGGTTTGGAGTCCCTAGATATTTAATGACTGATGGTGGTTCACACTTTGTTCATGGTGCTTTCCGTAAAATGCTTGCTAAATATGATGTTAATCATAGAATCGCATCTCCTTATCACCCACAGTCTAGTGGTCAAGTAGAGTTGAGCAATAGAGAGCTCAAATTAATTTTGCAAAAGACTGTTAATAGGTCTAGAAATAATTGGTCCAAGAAACTTGATGATGCATTATGGGCTTATAGAACTGCATATAAAAATCCTATGGGTATGTCTCCGTATAAAATGGTTTGTGGAAAAGCATGTCACTTACCTCTCGAACTAGAACATAAGGCATATTGGGCTATTAAAGAGCTTAACTATGATTTTAAACTTGCCGGTGAGAAGAGGTTATTTGATATTAGCTCACTTGATGAATGGAGAACCCAAGCTTATGAAAATGCCAAGTTGTTTAAAGAAAAAGTTAAAAGATGGCATGACAAAAGGATACAAAAGCGTGAGTTTAATGTAGGTGATTATGTATTGCTATACAACTCTCGTTTAAGATTTTTTGCAGGCAAACTTCTCTCTAAATGGGAAGGGCCCTATGTTATCAAAGAGGTTTATCGTTCCGGTGCCATAAAAATCAACAACTTCGAGGGCACAAATCCGAAGGTGGTAAACGGTCAAAGAATTAAACATTATATCTCAGGTAATCCCATAAAAGTTGAAACCAATATTATTGAAACCATAACCCCGGAGGAATACATAAGGGACACTTTCCGGAACATTTCAGACTCCGAAAAGGAATAGGTATGTGGTACGGTAAGTAAACCGACTCCAAAACAATTTTTAAGGCAATATTTCTCCGTTTTGGAATATTTAGAAAAATAGAAAAATAAGTAGCAGTCCGGGAAGGACACGAGGGTGGTGGGCGCGCCCTACCCCCCTAGGCGCGGCCCCTACCTCGTGAGCACCTCGTGTGCCTTCCGGACTCCGTTTTCTTGCACGATACGTATTTTGGTCGGTAAAAATTCATTATATATTCTCCGGAAGGTTTTGACTCCCGTATCACGCAAATATCCTCTGTTTTTGTTTTCGAGCTGTTGCTGCTGCAGATTAGAGCAAGATGTCTTCTCAAGAGTCAATCGGGGAGAGCCGGGTATCTAATCCGGCACCAGAACCAAGGGAAAACAGCGACGCTGACCACTTTGGGCCAGCAATGGAGGAAGAGATGGAGGCTGACTTAATGAGAGTAGATGCCATGGAGGATCAAGAAGTCACCTCTCGCCTCCGAGCTGGGTTCACGATGGGGGAACTACAGAGCCCAGCTATTCCAAACTCGGTTATCCCTTCTAATGTTAGATTTCTTTCTTATGAAAATATGAAGACTGCACATAAGGTATTGCAATCTGGTTTTTATTGGCCTACTCTCTTCAAGGATGCCCGTAAGTTTGTCTTGTCTTGTGATGAATGTCAAAGAATTGGTAATATTAGTAGACGTCAAGAAATGTCTATGAATTATTCACTTGTTATTGAACCGTTTGATGTTTGGGGCTTTGATTATATGGGACCTTTCCCTGCCTCTAATGGATACACACATATTTTAGTTGCTGTTGATTACGTTACTAAGTGGGTAGAAGCTATTCCAACTAGTAGTGCTGATCATAACACTTCTATTAAAATGCTTAAAGAAGTTATTTTTCCGAGGTTTGGAGTCCCTAGATATTTAATGACTGATGGTGGTTCACACTTTATTCATGGTGCTTTCCGTAAAATGCTTGCTAAATATGATGTCAATCATAGAATTGCATCTCCTTGTCACCCACAGTCTAGTGGTCAAGTAGAGTTGAGCAATAGAGAGATCAAATTAATTTTGCAAAAGACTGTTAATAGGTCTAGAAAGAATTGGTCCAAGAAACTTGATGATGCATTATGGGCTTATAGAACTGCATATAAAAATCCTATGGGTATGTCTCCGTATAAAATGGTCTATGGAAAAGCATGTCACTTACCTCTCGAACTAGAACATAAGGCATATTGGGCTATTAAAAAGCTCAACTATGATTTTAAACTTGCCGGTGAGAAGAGGTTATTTGATATTAGCTCACTTGATGAATGGAGAACCCAAGCTTATGAAAATGCCAAGTTGTTTAAAGAAAAAGTTAAAAGATGGCATGACAAAAGGATACAAAAGCGTGAGTTTAATGTAGGTGATTATGTATTGCTATACAACTCTCGTTTAAGATTTTTTGCAGGAAAACTTCTCTCTAAATGGGAAGGCCCCTATGTTATCGAAGAGGTCTATCGTTCCGGTGCCATAAAGATCAACAACTTTGAGGGCACAAATTCGAAGGTGGTAAACGGTCAAAGAATTAAACATTATATCTTAGGTAATCCCGAAATGTTGAAACCAATATTATCGAAACTGTAACCCCGGAGGAATACATAAGGGACACTTTCCAGAGCGTTTCAGACCCCGAAAAGGAATAGGTATGTGGTACGGTAAGTAAACCAACTCCAAAACAATTTTTAAGGCAATATTTCTCCGTTTTGGAATATTTAGAAAAATAGAAAAATAAGTAGCAGTCCGGGAAGGACACGAGGGCCCCACGAGGGTGGTGGGCGCGCCCCCTACCTCGTGAGCACCTCGTGTGCCTTCCGGACTCCGTTTTCTTGCACGTTACATATTTTGGTCGGTAAAAATTCATTATATATTCTTCCGAAGGTTTTGACTCCCGTATCGTGCAAATTTCCTCCGTTTATGTTTTCGAGCTGTTGGTGCTGCAGATCACAACAAGATGTCTTCTCAAGAGTCAATCGGGGAGAGCCGGGTATCTAATCATGCACCGGAACCAAGGGCTAACAGCGATGCTGACCACTTTGGGCCAGCAACGGAGGAAGAGATGGAGGCTGACTTGATGAGAGTAGATGCCATGGAGGATGAAGGATTCACCTCTTGCCTTCGAGCTGGGTTCACGATGGAGGAACTACAGAGCTCAGCTATTCCAAACTCGGTTATCCCTTCTAATGTTAGATTTCTTTCTTATGAAAATATGAAGAGGAGTGTCACTTGTTCTCCCACAGCTATGCAACACCCTTGGGTGCACGGAGCTTTAGCTGTCACAGGAAAGCTTCGTAAGGAAATAATGGACCTCAAACAGCAAGTCAATAAGCTCGAGGAGGAGAACCGCATCCTGAGGGGAATCATCGCCAAGAATATTACACCGACAACAAAGAAGGAGATATAATCACATGGGTATGGGCACTCCCCTTGGCAACTGCCAAGCTTGGGGGAGGTGCCCCAGTATCGTATCACAATCACAACTCCTATCTTTACCGTTTTTCTTAGTTCGATCCTATTAGTAGTATCTTGATCTAGTAGAATAAAGTTTATGGCATGATCTAGTTTTGATTTTGCTTTATGATCCCTCTATGTAATTGAGTCCGTGAGTTATATATAATAAAGATTAGTGTTGAGTCAAGGGCTTGATTATTTTGCCATGGTCTTGGGTGAATAAAAGAAAATAGAAAAAGAATAAAAAAACAAAAAGTTCATATTGATCTTATTGAGAGTAATGACTTCACATAGAGAGAGTATGATGATTAAAAGTTGTTGGGAGTTGGCAAGCATAGCTTTGGTCATTGTTGCAATTAATAGGAAGTAATAAGGAAAGAGAGGTTTTCACATATAGATATATTATCATTGACATCTTTTATGATTGGGAGCACTCATTAAAATATGACATGCTAAAGAGTTGATGTTGGACAAGGAAGACAACGTAATGATTTATGTCTTTCTTATATCTGAGATAAAGTATGTTGTCATGGATCCTCTAACTTGTTGAGCTTGCATTTCCCCCTCATGCTAGCCAAATTCTCAGCACCAAGTAGAAATACTACTTGTGCTTCCAAATACCCTTAAACCAGTTTTGCCATGAGAGTCCACCATATCTACCTATGGATTGAGTAATATCCTTCAAGTAAGTTGTCATCGGTGCAAAGCAATAAAAATTGCTCTAAATATGTATGATTGATTGGTGTGGGAGAAATAAGCTTTATACGATCTTGTGATGTGGAAGTAATAAAAGCGACGGACTGCATAATAAAGGTTCATATCACAAGGGGCAATATAAAGTGACGTTCTTTCGCATTGAGATTTTATACATCCAACCATAAAAGCGCATGGCAACCTCTGCTTCCCTCTGCGAAGGTACTATCCTTTATTATTATCTTCTACCTTATGCAAGAGTCATGGTGATCTTCACCTTTTCTTTTTCATTTTATCCTTTGGCAAGCTCAGCATGTTGGAAAGAACATGATATATATATATATATCTAATTGGATGTAGGGGAGCATGAACCATTATTGTTTACATTACCCTTGAGGTAAAAGGTTGTGGGGCAAAACTATAAGCCCCTATCTTTCTCTGTGTCCGATTAAAACTCCGTAACCACAAGTATCGCATGAGTGTTAGAAATTATGGAGGAATAAATGATAGTTGAGTATGTGGACTTGCTTTTTAGCTCTGACATAGACTCTTTCCGATGTTATGATAAATTGCAATTGCTTCAATGACTGAGATTATAGTTTGTCGGAGCCCAATAAGGTTTATGATTTATGCTTTTGCATTGTGAATAGATCATCACTTGAACATAAGTAATCATACGACAAAATCTATATATGTTGCTGTTATGAGAATAATCATGATGCCTTCATGTCCGTATTTTATTTTTATCGACGCCTCTACCTCTAAACATGAGGACATATTTATTGTTATCGGCTTTTCGCTTGAGGACAAGTGAGGTCTAAGCTTGGGGGAGTTGATACGTCCATTCTGCATCATGCTTTTATATCGATATTTATCGCATTATGGACTGTTACTTCACTTTATGTCACAATACTTATGGCTATTCTCTCTTATTTTACAAGGTTTACATAAGGAGGGAGAATGCCGGCAGCTGGAATTCTGGGCTGGAAAAGGAGAAAATATTAGAGACCTATTATGCGCAACTCCAAAAGTCCTGAAACTCCACGGAACGTCTTAAAATAAATAAAGAAAAATCCTCGCCAAAGATGAAGGCCAGGGGGCCCACACCCTGCTCACGAGGGTGGGCCCCCCTAGGGCGCGCCCCCCTACCTCGTGGGCCCCCTGGTGGCTCTCCGATGTCCATCTTCTCCTATATGAAGCCTTTCGATGAGAAAAAAATGAGAAGGAACTTTTCGGGACGAGACTCCGCCGCCATGAGGCGGAACCTTGGCGGATCCAATCTAGAGCTCCGGCAGAGCTGTTCTGCCGGGGATACTTCTCTCCGGGAGGGGGAAATCATCACCATCGTCATCACCAATGCTCCTCTCATCGGGAGAGGGCAATCTCCATCAACATCTTCACCAGCACCATCTCATCTCCAAACCCTAGTTCATCTCTTGTATCCAATTCTTGTCTCAAAGTCCGGGATTGGTGCTAGTAGGTTGCTAGTAGTGTTGATTACTCCTTGTAGTTGATGCTAGTTGGTTTAATTGGTGGAAGATCATATGTTCAGATCCTATATGCATATTATTACCCCTCTGATTATGAACATGAATATGTTTGTGAGTAATTACGTTCGTTCCTGAGGACAAGGGAGAAGTCTTGCTATGAGTAGTCATGTGAATTTGGTATTCGTTTGATATTTTGATAAGATGTATGTTGTCTAGCCTCTAGTGGTGTTTATGTGAACGTCGACTACATAACACTTCACCATTATTTGGGCCTAGAGGAAGGCATTGGGAAGTAATAAGTAGATGATGGGTTGCTAGAGTGACAGAAGCTTAAACCCTAGTTTATGCGTTGTTCGTAAGGGGCTGATTTGGATCCATATGTTTCATGCTATGGTTAGGTTTACCTTAATACTTTTGTTTTGTAGTTGCGGATGCTTGCAATAGAGGTTAATCATAAGTGGGATGCTTGTTCAAGTAAGAACAGCACCCAAGCACCGGTCCACCCACATATCAAATTATCAAAGTATCGAACGTGAATCATATGAACGTGATGAAAACTAGCTTGACGATATTCCCATGTGTCCTCGGGAGCGCTTTTCCTATTATAAGAGTTTGTTCCGGCTTGTCCTTTGCTACAAAAGGATTGGGCCATCTTGCTGCACTTTATTTACTTTTGTTACTTGTTGCTCGTTACAATTTATCTTATCACAAAACTATCTGTTACCACTTATTTCAGTACTTGTAGAGAATACTTTGCTGAAAACCGCTTATCATTTCCTTCTACTCCTCGTTGGGTTCGACACTCTTACTTATCGAAAGGACTACGACAGATCCCCTATACTTGTGGGTATCTATTATAAGGGCACTTTGCGATTGTTCCCCTCGAGGACCTCACTTTAGACGGATTATTTTCCTTCGTTTCTTTTCGATGGAATTGAGTCGTAGGGATAACCGTACTATCAAGAGGGGATCCGTTTCGGAAGAGTATGGGTGGAATCATCACGTACACATTTTCCTTGCACCCTCGCTGTCTTCCTGCCTGTTGGCGTTTCCATGTTGTGCAAAACAAGGGGTTCCTTGTGCTACGCGGTAGTACCGCGGCCAGGGCGGTAGTACCGCTGGTACTACCGCCCCTGCTGTGGTCTCGACTTTTTCATGTCGGGTTTTCGTAAAAGACCACGTAGGGGGGCGGTGGTAGGGACAGCAGTAGGGCGCGGTAGTACCGCTTGTTTAAGCGGTAGTACCGCTCCTACGTTCGCTCCAACTGCCGCACAACTTGATGCCCTCTATTTTTTCAGCGGCTGTAGGGAGCAGTAGAACCGCTCATAGCGGTAGTACCGTTCGTGTGTGCGTACTTCTTCTTTCTCAGCCCTGGTTGACCTATGCCCGCTTGCCACAGCGGTAGTACCGCTGTGCCAGCGGTACTACCACTCCATCTACGGTAGTACCGCCCAGATGCGGGCTGCGGGCTGCATAACGGTTGGATGTGTCCTCCCCACTATATAAAGGGGTCTTCTTCTCCAAGAAGACTTACCTCTTCCCCCAAAGCTCCATTAATGCTCCAAGCTTCATTTTCGCCCGATCTCTCTCCCTAGCCAATCAAACTTGTTGATTTGCTCAGGATTGGTTGAGGAGGCCCCGATCTATACTTCCACCAAGAGAAATTTGATTCCCCCACTAATCCCTAGCGGATCTTGGTACTCATGGGTGTTTGAGCACCCTAGACGGTTGAGGTCACCATGGAGCCATGGTCCATTGTGGTGAAGCTTCGTGGTGTTGTTGGGAGCCTCCGATTAAGTTGTGGAGATTGCCCCAACCTTGTTTGTAAAGGTCCGGTCGCCGCCTCCAAGGGCACGAATAGTGGAATCACGACATCTTGCATTGTGTGAGGGCGTGAGGAGAATACGGTGGCCCTAGTGGCTTCTTGGGGAGCATTGTGCCTCCACACCGCTCCAACGGAGACGTACTTCCCCTCAAAGGAAGGAACTTCGGTAACACATCCTCGTCTTCACCGGCTCCACTCTTGGTTATCTCGTACCTTTACTTGTGCAAGCTTATTTGTGTTACTTCCCTTGCTTGCTTGCTTGTGTGGTCATTGTTGTTGCATCATATAGGTTGCTCACTTAGTTGCACATCTAGACAACCTACTTTGATGCAAAGTTTAATTTGGTAAAGAAAAGCTAAAAGTTGTTAGTTCCCTATTCACCCCCCTCTAGTCAACTATATCGATCCTTTCAGTTTACCTTAATGATCTTTAGTAGTTGCGGATGCTTGCTAGAGTTCCAATCATAAGTGCATATGATCCAGAAGAGGAAGTTTGTTAGCTTATGCCTCTCCCTCATATAAAATTGAAATAGATTACCGGTCTAGTTATCGATTGCCTAGGGATAAATAACTTTCTTGTGTGACAACAAGCTCTCTACAAAAACTAACTTAGTTATTTCTTTATATAAACAGCCCCTAGTTTTTATTTATGCACTCTTTATTATCTTGCAAACCTATCCAACAACACCTACAAAGTACTTCTAGTTTCATACTTGTTCTAGGTAAAGCGAACGTTAAGCGTGTGTAGAGTTGTACCGGTGGTCGATGGAACTTGAGGTAATATTTGTTATACCTTTAGCTCCTTGTTGGGTTCGACACTCTTACTTATCGAAAGAGGCTACAATTGATCCCCTATACTTGTGGGTTATCAAGACCTTTTTCTGGCGCCGTTGCCGGGGAGTTATAGTGTGGGGTGAATATTCTCGTGTGTGCTTGTTTGCTTTATCACTAAGTAGTTTTTATTTTGTGCTCTTGTTTTCTATCTTTAGTTATGGGTAGGAAACGCAAAATACCAAAAAAAAAAGTTGTACCTACTACACCAATGGTCGAAGAACCACTCAAAATCTATCACACTACTGAAGCTTTTTACTTGGATCATCTTTGGTCCCTTTGTGCTCGGGCTGAAACCCCAACGCTTAGTTGAGGGAAAATCTTTGGATGAGCATGCTTGTTAGGTGCGACACCGCTTATCTCAAAAAGGGAAACTTTTACTGGATCAAATTCATCGTTTGTAATGCTATGCTTGGAATTTATGTGAAATGTATGATGTTACTTGTTGTTCTGAAAACCCTAAGAAACACCTTCCCTACCAATGTGAGTTTAGTGATAATGGAATCGTATCTTCGTATGCTAAGGGTGTTTATAATTACTATGACGTTCAACAAATTGAAGAATTTGTTGCTTTTAAGGGTTCTTATGAAATTGCTTCTTTGATTGAAAAGTATGATGCTACTCTTTACAAATCTGAAAATTTTGCCATTCTTAAATACTGTTAAGATAATTATGCTTCTAATGCCTATGTTAAACCATATATTGAGGACTCCTCCGCTGTCCAAGAAGAGACTAATATTTTTGCAGGAGTCTATGGAAGAAGAAATTGATGAAACTGTGAGCTCATTGGATGAAAAAGATGATGAGGAGAGCGAAGAACAAAAGGAGGAAGAGTGGATTAGCTACCCGTGCCCACCTTCTAATGAGAGTAACTCTTCAACTCATACATTGTTTAATTTCCCTTCGTGATTACCGAAGGATGATTGTTATGATCCCGTTGATTCTTTTGAAATATCCCTTTTTGATGATGCTTGCTATGCTTGTGGCCAAGATGCCAATATGAATTATGCTTATGGAGATGAACTTGCTATAGTTCCTTATGTTAAACATGAAATTGTTGCTATTGCACCCACGCATGATAGTCCTATTATCTATTTGAATTCTCCCGACTACACTATATCGGAGAAGTTTGCCCTTATTAAGGATTATATTGATGGGTTGCGTTTCACTACTACACATGATGATTTTGATAGATATAATATGCATGTGCTTGCTGCTCCTACTTGCAATTATTATGAGAGAGGAACTACATCTCCGCCTCTCCATGTTTCCAATATGATAAAATTGCAAGAAACTGTTTATACTATGCATTGGCCTTTACTATGTGTGCATGAATTGTTATTTTATGACATGCTGATGCATAGGAAGAGAGTTAGACTTCGTTGTTGCATGATACATGTTACTTTGTGCTCACTACTAAATCACAAATCGTTGTTAATTAAAATTGGCTTTGATATACCTTGGGATCCGGGTGGATTCATTACTTGAGCACTATATGCCTAGCTTAATGGCTTTAAAGATAGCACCCCCAGGGAGACAACCCGGAAGTTTTAGAGAGTCATTTATTTCTTTTGAGTGCTTTTATATAGTTTAAAAACAAAATAATAAAGAGGGGAACCCAAAACTTTTCAAAAAGGAAAGTGAAAGTGAGAGAGACAAGCATTGTTGAAGTGGGGGAGCTCCTTGAACTTTGTTCATGCTCACGGAAACTTTGTGAATCTTGATTACAGAAACTTTTCAACAAAAATAAATATCCCCTTGTACAATTCCATTTTATTATAAAAATAATGTGCCAAGATTTGCCTTTAGGACGTTTATATTGCTTGTTGGTTTGTGCGGTGCGGAACAGAAACTTTGGCTGTAGTGCACGATTTTACATTTTTCACTGGAACGTCAAACGGTTCTGAAACTTTTTGCACTGTCTTTATATACAAATTGTTAATTGTTCCTAATTTTGTCAGAATTTTTGGAGTACCAGAGATATGGTGAATGTTTAGATTATTACAGACTGTCATGTTTAAGACAGATTCTGTTTTTTATGCATAGTTTGCTTGTTTTGATGAAACTATCAATTTATATCAGTGGATTAAGCCATGGAAAAGTTATATCATAGTAGCTACAATGCAAAAACAAATATGAATTTGTTTGCAACAGTACTTAGAGTAGTTATTTGCTTTATTGTACTAACGGATCTTACCGAACTTTCTGTTAAGTTTTGTGTGATTGAAGTTTTCAAGTTTTGGGAGAGATAACGATGGACGAAGGAATAAGGAGTGGCAAGAGCCTAAGCTTGGGGATGCCCGAGGCACCCCAAGGAAATATTCAAGGACTCCCAAGCAACCAAGCTTGGGGATGCCCCGAAAGGCATCCCCTCTTTCTTCTAACAACCATCGGTAATTTTACTTGGAGCTATATTTTTATTTGTCACATGATATGCGTAAATCTTGGAGCGTCTTTTGCATTTAGTTTTCACTTTTCTTTGATGCACCATGCTGGTGTGAGATAGTCCTTGGTTGATTTATAGAATGCTCATTGCACTTCACTTATATCTTTTGAGTATGGCTTTATAGAATGCTTCATGTGCTTCACTTATATCATTTGAAGTTTGGATTGCCTATTTCCCTACACATAGAAAACCGCCATTTGTAGAATGCTCTTTTGCTTCACTTATATTTGTTAGAGCGTGGGCATATCTTTTGTAGAAAGAATTAAACTCTCTTGCTACACTTATATCTATTTAGAGAGATGACAGGAATTGGTCATTCACATGGTTAGTCATAAAATCCTACATAAAACTTGTAGATCACTGAATATGATATGTTTGATTCCTTGCAATAAAGATGGTGATATTAGAGTCATGCTGGTGGCTAGTTGTGGATTGTAGAAATACTTGTGTTGAAGTTTGTGATTCTCGTAGAATGCACGTATGGTGAACCGTTATGTAACGAAGTTCGAGCATGAGGTATTTATTGATTGTCTTCCTTATGAGTGGCGGTTGGGGACAAGCGATGGTATTTTCCTACCAATCTATCCCCCTAGGAGCATGCGCGTAGTACTTTGTTTCGATGACTAATAGATTTTTGTAATAAGTATGTGAGTTCTTTATGACTAATGTTGAGTCCATGGATTATACGCACTCTCACCCTTCCGTCATTGCTAGCCTCTTCGGTACCGTGCATTGCCCTTTCTCACCTCGAGAGTTGCTGCAAACTTCGCTGGTGCATCCAAACCCCGTGATACGATACGCTCTATCACACATAAGCCTCCTTATATCTTCCTCAAAACAGCCACCATACCTACCTATCATGGCATTTCCATAGCCATTCTGAGATATATTGCCATGCAACTTCCATCATCTTCATATACATGACTTGAGCATCATTGTCATATTGCTTTGCATGATCGTAAGATAGCTAGCATGATATTTTCAAGGCTTGTCCGTTTTTTGATGTCATTGCTACGCTAGATCACTGCACATCCCGGTACACCGCTGGAGGCATTCATATAGAGTCATACTTTGTTCTAGACATCGAGTTGTAATATTGAGTTGTAAGTAAATAAAAGTGTGATGATCATCATTATTAGAGCATTGCCCCAGTGAGGAAAAAATGATGGAGACTATGATTCCCCCACAAGTCGAGATGAGACTCTGGACTTAAAAAAATAAATAATAAAAGAGGCCAAAGAAGCCCAAATAAAAAAAGAGGCCAAAGAAGCCCACCAAAACAAAAAACAAAAAATAGGAGAAAAGAGAGAAGGGGCAACATTACTATCCTTTTACCACACTTGTGCTTCAGAGTAGCACCATGTTCTTCATATAGAGTCTCTTGACTTATCACTTTCATATACTAGTGGGAATTTTCATTATAGAACTTGGCTTGTGTATTCCAACGATGGGCTTCCTCAAATGCCCTAGGTCTTCATGAGCAAGCAAGTTGGATGCACACCCACTTAGTTTCAATTTGTGCTTTCATACACTTATAGCTCTTAGTGCATCCGTTGCATGGCAATACCTACTCATTGCATTGACATCAATTGATGGGCATCTCCATAGCCTGTTGATTAGTCGCATCGATGTGAGACTTTCTTCCTTTTTGTCTTCTCCACACAACCTCCACCATCATATTCTATTCCACCTATAGTGCTATGTCCATGGCTCACGCTCATGTATTGCGTGAAAGTTGAAAAGGTTTGAGAACGTCAAAAGTATGAAACAATTGCTTGGCTTGTCATCGGGGTTGTGCATGATTTGAATATTTTGTGTGGTGAAGATGGAGCATAGCCAGACCATATGATTTTGTAGGGATAACTTTCTTCGGCCATGTTATTTTGAAAAGACATGATTGCTTTATTAGTATGCTTGAAGTATTATTGTCTTAATTCCAAATGATAGACTATTTCTTTGAATCACTCGTGTCTTAATATTCATGCCATGATTATATTACATGATCAAGATTATGCTAGGTAGCATTCCACATCAAAAATTATCTTTTTGATCATTTACCTACTCGAGGACGAGCAGGAATTAAGCTTGGGGATGCTGATACGTCTCCATCGTATCTATAATTTTTGATTGTTCCATGCCAATATTATACAACTTTCATATACTTTTGGCAACTTTTTATACTATTTTTGGGACTAAACATATTGATCCAGTGCCCAGTGTCAGTTCCTGTTTGTTGCATGTTTTTTGTTTCGCAGAAAATCCATACCAAACGGAGTCCAAATGGGATAAAAAATGACGGAGATTTTTTTTTGGAATATATGTGATTTTTGGGAAGAAGAGTCAACACGAGACGATGCCCGAGGGGGCCATGAGGCAGGGGGGCGCGCCCTAGGGGGTCAGGCGCGCCCTGGGCCCTCGTGGCCACCCTGTAAGGCGGTTGATGCTCTTTTTTCGCCGCAAGAAAGCTAATATCCGGATAAAAATCGTGTCCAAAATTCAGCCCAATCGGAGTTACGGATCTCCGGGAATTTAAGAAACGGTGAAGGGGCAGAATCTGAAACGCAGAAACAGAGAGAGATAGATCCAATCTCGGAGGGGCTCTCGCCCCTCCACCGCCATGGAGGCCATGGACCAGAGGGGAAACCCTTCTTCCTTCTAGGGAGAAGGTCAAGGAATAAGAAGAAGAAGGGGGGCTCTCTCCCCCTCTTTTTCGGTAGAGACGGAACGCCACCGGGGCCATCATCATCACCGCAATCTACACCAACAACTTCACCACCATCATCACCAACTCTTCCCCCCTCTATGCAGCGGTGTAACCCCTCTTTTACCCGTTGTAATCTCTACTTAAACATGGTGCTCAACTCTATATATTATTTCCCAATGATGTATGGCTATCCTATGATGTTTGAGTAGACCCGTTTTGTCCTCTGGGTTAATTGATGATCGTGATTGGTTTGAGTTGCTTGTTTTAGAGCATCTCCAACAGGCGCGCTAAACAGGCGCCGCGCCGCAAAATCGCCCGTTTTAGCACGCGCGCAACCCGGCGGATGGCTCCAGCGGGCGCGCAATAGCTGCGCGCGCGGTATAAGCAGTTGGGCGTGCGCGTGGAAGCGGTACCTCGCGCGGTGTATTTGCGGCGCCCGCTTCCGCGCGCGGCACACTCGACGCTCGCGCTGCGCGCTCTTCTTCTCCCCCTCCAAAGCCCAGCGCGCGCCGGCACCGGCGACCCGCACCCATGGACGCACGCGCCGGCACCCCGCTCACCCTGTCCTATAGCCGTGACCCCCCCCCCCCCCCCCCCCCCCCCCCCCCCCCCCCCCCCCCCCCCCCCCGCCGCCGCCGCCAACAAACCCTAGCCCAGGTGGCGTTGGCCTCGCCGCCGCCGGAGCTCCTCCGATGAGCGGCCTCACGCGCGGCCTCTTCATGCTGCCGCGGATGACCTCGGCGGCGGGTGGCGTCGTGCCGGCACCGGCCCGAGCCGCCGCCCCCTCCTCCTCAAAGCTCCCCAATGCGGCGCGGCTAAAGAAGGGCAAGACATCGGCGAAGAAAAATAAGGCGGCGGACGGCTCTGGCACCTCCAAGGCGAAGAGGAAGAAGCTTGCGGGGCGTGCGACGGGCGCGGCGGCTGCATTTTGTGTGAAACTTGTTTGTGTGAAATTTTTATTGTGTTGAAAATGTTCATCATTTTGTGTTGAAAAATGCTATATGAAATGCACCGGCGGGTCGCGCGCGCTGCATTTTGGCGCGCTGCTGGAGCGACGCGCGCGCTGCATTTTAGCGCAGCCATTGGAGCCAGCACTGCGCGCCGCGCCAAACCAGCCGATGCGCGCACGGCATATGTGTTTTTTGCGCGCGGCGCGACCGGCGCCTGTTGGAGATGCTCTTATTATTGGTGTTGTCCTATGGTGCTCTCCATGTCGTGCAAGCGTGAGGGATCCCCGCTATAGGGTTTGCAATATGTTCATGATTTGCTTATGGTTGGCATGAGTGATAGAAACACAGACCCGAGTAAGTAGGTTGTTTGCGTATGGGAATAAAGAGGACTTGATGCCTTATAATGCTATGGTTGGGTTTTACCTTAATGATCTTTAGTAGTTGCGGATGCTTGCTAGAGTTCCAGTCATAAGTGCATATGATCCAAGAAGAGAAATTATGTTAGCATATGCCTCTCCCTCATATAAAATTGCAATAGTGATTACCGGTCTAGTTATCGATTGCCTAGGGACAAATAACTTTTTTGTGTGACAACAAGCTCTGTACCAAAACTAACTTAGTTATTTCTTTATCTAAACAACCCCTAGTTTTTATTTACGCGCTCTTTATTATATTTCAAACCTATCCAAGAACACCTACAAAGTACTTCTAGTTTCATACTTGTTCTAGGTAAAGCGAACGTTAAGCATGCGTAGAGTTGTATCGGTGGTCGATAGAACTTGAGGGAATACTTGTTCTACCTTTATCTCCTCGTTGGGTTCGATAATCTTACTTATCAAAAGAGGCTACAATTGATCCCCTATACTTGTGGGTTATCAATGGCCCGTGATGTTGTTCCATTGAATCTTAGTGCGTTCCTAGAGAAAGCAAAGTTGAAAGATGATGGTAGCAATTACATGGACTGGGTCCGTAACTTGAGGATTATCCCCATTGTTGCGCAGAAGAATTACGTCCTAGAAGCACCGCTAGGTGCCAAACCCGCTGCAGGAGCAACGCCAGATGTTATGAACGTCTGGCAGAGCAAAGCTAATGACTACTCGATAGTTTAGTGTGCCATGCTTTACGGCTTAGAACCGGGACTTCAACGACGTTTTGAACGTCATGGAGCATATGAGATGTTCCAGGAGTTGAAGTTAATATTTCAAGCAAATGCCCGGATTGAGAGATATGAAGTCTCCAGTAAGTTCTACAGCTGCAAAATGGAGGAGAATAGTTCTGTCAGTGAACATATACTCAAAATGTCTGGGTATAATAATCACTTGATTCAATTGGGAGTTAATCTTCCGGATGATAGTGTCATTGACATAATTCTTTAATCACTGCCACCAAGCTACAAGAGCTTCGTGATGAACTATAATACGCAAGGGATGGATAATACTATTCCCTAGCTCTTTGCGATGCTAAAGGTTGCGGAGGTAGAAATCAAGAAGGAGCATCAAGTGTTGATGGTCAACAAGACCACCAGTTTCAAGAAAAAAGGGTAAAGGGGAGAAGGGGAACTTCAAGAAGAACGGCAAGCAAGTTGCTGCTCGAGTGAAGAAGCCCAAGTCTGGACCTAAGCCTGAGACTGAGTGTTTCTACTGCAAAGGGACTGGTCACTGGAAGCAGAATTGCCCCAATTATTTGGCGGATAAGAAGGATGGCAAGGTGAACAAAGGTATATGTGATATACATGTTATTGATGTGTACCTTACTAATGCTCGCAGTAGCACCTGGGTATTTGATACTGGTTCTGTTGCTAATATCTGCAACTCGAAACAGGGACTACGGATGAAGCAAAGATTGGCTAAGGACGAGGTGACGATGCGCATGGGAAATGGTTCCAAAGTCGATGTGATCGCGGTCGGCACGCTACCTCTGCATCTACCCTCGGGATTAGTTTTAGACCTGAATAATTGTTATTTGGTGCAAGCGTTGAGCATGAACATTATATCTAGATCTTGTTTCATGCGAGACGGTTATTCATTTAAATCTGAGAATAATGGTTGTTCTATTTATATGAGTAATATCTTTTATGGTCATGCACCCTTGAAGAGTGGTCTATTTTTTATGAATCTTGATAGTAGTGATACACATATTCATAATATTGAAGCTAAAAGATGCAGAGTTGATAATGATAGTGCAACTTATTTGTGGCACTGCCGTTTAGGTCATATTGGTGTAAAGCGCATGAAGAAACTCCATTCTGATGGACTTTTGGAATCCCTTGATTATGAATCACTTGGTACTTGCGAACCATGCCTCATGGGCAAGATGACTAAAATGCCGTTCTCCGGAACAATGGAGCGAGCAACAGATTTGTTGGAAATCATACATACTGGTGTATGTGGTCCGATGAATATAGAGGTTCGCGGCGGGTATCATTATTTTCTCACCTTCACAGATGATTTAAGCATATATGGGTAAATCTACTTGATGAAACACAAGTTCAAAACATTTAAAAAGTTCAAAGAATTTCAGAGTGAAGTGGAAAATCATCGTAACAAGAAAATAAAGTTTCTACGATCTGATCATGGAGGAGAATATTTGAGTTACGAGTTTGGTCATCGTTTGAAACAATGCGGAATAGTTTCGCAACTCACGCCACCCGGAACACCACAGCGTAATGGTGTGTCCGAACATCATAATCGTACTTTACTAGATATGGTGCAATCTATGATGTCTCTTACTAATTTACCGCTATCGTTTTGGGGTTATGCTTTAGAGACGGCTGCATACACGTTAAATAGGGCACCACCTAATCCATTGAGACGACGCCTTATGAACTGTGGTTTGGCAAGAAACCAAAGTTGTCGTTTCTTAAAGTTTGGGGCTGCAATGCTTATGTGAAAAAGCTTCAACCTGATAAGGTCGAACCCAAATTGGAGAAATGTTTCTTCATAAGATACCCAAAGGAAACTGTTGGGTACACCTTCTATCACATATCTGAAGGCAAGACATTCGTTGCTAAGAATGGATCCTTTCTAGAGAAGGAGTTTCTCTCGAAAGAAGTGAGTGGGAGGAAAGTAGAACTTGATGAGGTAACTGTACCTGCTCCCTTATTGGAAAGTATATCACAGAAATTTGTTTCTGTGACTCCTACACCAATTAGTGAGGAAGCTAATGATGATGATCATGTAATTTCAGATCAAGTTACTATCGAACCCCGTAGGTCAACCAGAGTAAGATCCGCACCAAAGTGGTACGGTAATCCTGTTCTGGAGGTCATGTTACTTGACCATGATGAACCTACAAACTATGAGGAAGCGATGATGAGCCCAGATTCCACAAAATGGCTTGAGGCCATGAAATCTGAGATGGGATCCATGTATGAGAACAAAGTGTAGTCTTTGGTTGACTTTCCCGATGATCGTCAAGCCATCGAGAATAAATGGATCTTCAAGACAAAGACTGACGCTGATGGTAATGTTACTATCTACAAAGCTCAACTTGTTGTGAAAGGTTTTCGACAAGTTCAAGGAGTTGACTGCGATGAGACTTTCTCACCTGTAGCGATGCTTAAGTCCGTCCGAATCATGTTAACAATTGCCGGATTTTATGATTATGAAATTTGGCAAATGGATGTAAAGACTGCATTCCTGAATGGATTTCTGGAAGAGGAGTTGTATATGATGCAACCTGAAGGTTTTATCGATCCAAAGGATGCTAACAAAGTGTGTAAGCTCCAGCGATCCATCTATGGAATGGTGCAAGCATCTCGGAGTTGGAATAAACGTTTTGATAGTGTGATTAAAGCATATGGTTTTATACAGACCTTTGGAGAAGCCTGTATTTACAAGAAAGTGAGTGGGAGCTCTGTAGCATTTCTAATATTATATGTGGATGGCATATTGTTGATTGGAAATGATATAGAATTTCTGGATAGCATAAACTGATATTTGAATAAGAGTTTTTCAATGAAAGACCTCGGTGAAACTGCTTATATATTGGGCATCAAGATCTATAGAGATAGATCAAAACGCTTAATTGGACTTTCACAAAGCACATACCTTGATAAAGTTTTGAAGAAGTTCAAAATGGATCAAGCAAAGAAAGGGTTCTTGCCTGTGTTACAAGGTGTGAAGTTGAGTCAGACTCAATGCCCGACCACTGCAGAAGATAGAGAGAAAATGAAAGGTGTTCCCTGTGCTTCAGCCATAGGCTCTATCATGTATGCAATGATGTGTACCAGACCTGATGTGTGTCTTGCTATTAGTTTAGCAGGGAGGTCCCAAAGTAATCCAGGAGTGGATCACTGGATAGCAGTCAAGAACATCCTGAAATACCTGAAAAGGACTAAGGATATGTTTCTCGTTTATGGAGGTGACAAAGAGCTCGTCGTAAATGGTAGCGTCGATGCAAGATTTGACACTGATCCGAATGACTCTAAGTCACAAAACGGATACATGTTTATATTGAACGGTGGAGCTGTCAGTTGGTGTAGTTCAAAGCAAAGCGTCGTGGCGGGATCTACATGCGAAGCGGAGTACATAGCTGCTTCAGAAGCAGCAAATGAAGGAGTCTGGATGAAGGAGTTCATATCCGATCTAGGTGTCATACCTAGTGCATCGGGTCCAATGAAAATCTTTTGTGACAATACTGGTGCAATTGCCTTGCCAAAGGAATCCAGATTTCACAAGAGAACCAAGCACATCAAGAGACGCTTCAATTCCATCCGCGATCAAGTCAAGGAGGCATGCATAGAGATTTGCAAGATACATACGATCTGAATGTCGCAGACCCGTTGACTAAGCCTCTCTCGCGAGCAAAACATGATCAGCACCAAGACTCCATGGGTGTTAGAATCATTACTGTGTAATCTAGATTATTGATTCTAGTGCAAGTGGGAGACTGAAGGAAATATGCCCTAGAGGCAATAATAAAGTTGTTATTTATATTTCCTTATATCATGATAAATGCTTATTATTCATGCTAGAATTGTATTAACCGGAAACTTAGTACATGTGTGAATACATAGACAAACAAAGTGTCACTAGTATGCCTCTACTTGACTAGCTCATTGAATCAAAGATGGTTAAGTTTCCTAACCATAGACATGAGTTGTCATTTGATTAACGGGATCACATCATTAGAGAATGATGTGATTGACTTGACCCATTCCGTTAGCTTAGCATTTGATCATTTAGTATATTGCTATTGCTTTCTTCATGACTTATACATGTTCCTATGACTATGAGATTATGCAACTCCCGAATACCGGAGGAACACTTTGTGTGCTACCAAACGTCACAACGTAACTGGGTGATTATAAAGGTGCTCTACAGGTGTCTCCGACGGTACTTGTTGAGTTGGCATAGATCGAGATTAGGATTTGTCACTCTGATTGTCGGAGAGGTATCTCTGGGCCCTCTCGGTAATGCACATCACTATAAGCTTTGCAAGCAATGCAACTAATGAGTTAGTTGCGGGATAATGTACTACGGAATGAGTAAAGAGACTTTCCAGTAACGAGATTGAACTAGGTATTGAGAGTTCAAATTGTCCAGCCTCAACAAAATTCTGGACCAAGTATGTCAGATCCATAGTACCCCTAGCAAACCTGCTAATCATACCCACAGAGAATGCTGGGTCTTCAAGCAGTCCGGCAAGATTAACGCCATACACAAAGGGGAAGATACACCAAGTGAAGACGAGGACGAGCCTCCCAATCAAGACAAGGGGGAACAAAAGAAATTTCCACCCGACGTCAAAACAGTAAACGTGTTACACGTGATCATGAGAAAAAACAATGCGGCACTCCCTGAAAAATATACCCAAGTGCCCATCACCGCGAAGTCCCGTCACTGGTCGTCTCAACCGATCACCTTCGACCATCATGATTACGCATCAAGTATCCGGCACGCAGGATGGGCTGCACTGGTATTAGGCCCAGTAATTGGCGGATACCACTTCACACGAGTCCTGATGGATGGCGGCAGTAGCCTAAACCTAATATATCAGGATACAATCCGCGGGATGGGGTTAGACCCAACACAAATTCGCCATAGCAATACTACCTTTAAAGGAGTAACGCCAGGCCCAGGGGCTCGTTGTACGGGCTCCCTCCTACTACAAGTTATATTCGGCTCCCTCGATAACTTCCGTCGCGAGCATTTAACTTTTCACATCGCTCCGTTTAAAAGTGGCTATCAAGCACTAATCGGACGCGAAGCTTTCGCTCGCTTTAATGCAATACCACACTACGCCTCCCTAACACTCAAGATGCCCGGTCCACGTGGCATCATTTCAGTACACGGAAGTATCAAGCGATCTCTGCGCGCCGAAGAGAGTGAGGCTGCCTTGGCAGCCGCACACTAAAGGCGCCCGGACCAGCAAAAGCATCCAATAGGTCGTCAAGACCTCAGACACAACTAACCAAATCCGGCGCCGCTGCTCATATCAAATAAACGGTCACACCCCTATCTTTCAAAAGTACAAGGGGCTCAACGCACGCAGACGAGTGGCGATTTCTTCTTATCTTGAATTATACATGGTTTCTTTAGAAAACTATCCTTTTGCACGACAACCTTTTTACCTAAATTCCTCTCTTTTACAGATAATCATCGTGCTACACCCGTCCAGGACACGGCACAACGGAGACACAGGCGCAGACGTGCAGCAGGGACCCGACCCAAGGATTCTTTTTAGATTAAGACCCTGCGTAAACCTTTTTTACTGTCTCTTGTTGATATATATCCACCGTTGAGAAGGATGTTGACGTCTTGGCATGTGGCCACGCCAGAACAATGCACGCACTTGGACACAAGGGGCTTCTTACAAAGGCCATTCTTCAGGCCCGGTTTATACCACAAAGACCGAATACCTTAGGGAGTATTCGGCGTCGCGAGTTTGGCCCTATATGCATCAGCTCCGAATCATTGTCTTTGGTCAAATGTTGGGTTTGCCCGGCTCCTGTGTTTTGGTGCCTTACGTTCCGCTTTACCGGCTAAGGTAGCACCAGGAGAACTACTGCGATTGTGCCCTGGTTCATCCGGACGAGCGCCTCAGTAGAGAAAGCCAAAAACTGACTGTCATGATCTAGCGTGAGACTGGTCAACCACTCGATGACCCATGGGAATGTTAGAATTCCTCCGCCTTAACGAAGGGCCGCTTTCCGGCCAGGCATATACGCACCCCGGGATCGGGAGAGTGCGGAGCCACCAGGGGCTATCTAGTAGCCCCACTGTCAAACTCCTATGGCTAAGTGAAAGTGTTAAAGCATTATAGTCCGGTAGCCTCGCTCGCTCCGCTATCACCTCCTTAATAGGACCAAGACGTTGGGTTAAGTGTGAATGCGTGTTTCTGCGAACACCTCCGCATTATATGCATGGGGGTTGAAGCCGACGACTGCAATCTTTCAGGTTATACACATGTATACATAAACGGCCACCCAGGAGGCATCACATTACTTTCAGGCAAAAGTATAAAAGTAGCCTCATAAAAATTTAAAAAGCATTTCGCTTACAATGAGATTACATGTCAATCAAACATAATATTTTTTGAGCACTGGGTCTCTATCAAACAAGCACCCTCAAGAACTTCCTCAAAGTAGTGCTCGGCAGCCCTTCGACCTATGGCCGAATCCTGCGCTGCAACAGTGGTAGCATCCATCTCTGCCTAGTATGCTTTAGCACGGGCAAAGGCCATCCGTGCGCCTTCTATGCACGCCGACCTCTTCATCGCATTTATGCACGGCACCACATCAAGGACCTGCTGCACCAAGCTGAAATAGCTGCTCGGTTTTGACCTTCCGGGCCATAGTTGATCCACAACAGACCTCATGGAGAGTCCGGACAACCTATTTAGTTCGGCCCATTCGGCTAATTGGTTCGTCAACGGAAGCAGACGCTCGGGAGAAAGGAATTGCTTCCAAAACAGCTGGTCTACTTCATGGTCCGTCTGACTCTGGAAGTACTTGGCCGCATCGGCAGCGCTCGCCGCCAAATCCATATACGCATCCTCCGAACTCCACAGCCGATCCAGAGGGGCATACCGTGGATCTCCGTACTTCCTCTACAGCATAAAGGACTTCCCGGCTACAATATCCCCACCTTCCCGCAACTCCTCCTTCTTTGCCCTCATAGCAGAGCGGAGGTCTTTTCCCGTTACAGCAGCCTTCTCAAGGTCTGATGCCTTCGCCTGGTTTTCCTTTTCAAGAGCCCGGCAACGGTCTACGGCGGCTTTTAATTCTACGGCCATATTAGCCATCTTCTTCTGGCTCTCGCCATGTGCGGCCTTCTTGGCTCGCAACTCTTCGGCCGCCTTCAAAGCAGCCGCATTACCCAATCTTGCTTGTTCCTTGGCTCGGGCAAGTTCCGCCCGCAAGGCTTCAACAGTGGCAGCTCCATCTGCAGTCATAACATGTTAAAAACACTGGCATCATACTCTTCCTATTTGGCGTTTACCAGACAAGGATCCTTACCCTGCGCCTCGTCAAGCCTTCTGTTAACAAGCTCGATGTCGGCATCTGCCGCATCCAACCGCCGTTCTAAACGGGTAAACTGGCTAGTCCGGCTGGCCACCGGAGCTTCCATCTCCTGCACATAAAGGCAGTGTGGTTATTACCTGGGAATATGATCCTCCGTTCATCATCGTTTCCGACGACAACCAGAGTCTCACGGGCTACTATCTACACAGGGCACACCTAGCATGTGCAGGACTATTACACATTCCTTTTCACGTACCTCAAAGCCTGTCAGTAGACTCATAAAAGCTTCATGCAATCCGCTTTCGGCGGACGATATCCTCTCCATCACCATATTT
>NC_053025.1:516860322-516940520 GCF_003073215.2 Triticum urartu | reverse complement strand
ATACTCTTGCATTCTTTACAGACTATACTGTTTTGGCAGATTGTTGTTATGTTTGCTTGTTTAATGATTCTATTTGAGGACAGGAGTATTAAATATGCAGAGGCATTTAGTGTCCAATGTTGAATAATAATTTTACTGATTTGCTACAGTAGAGAATGGTAAGGTTTTCACATTGGTTTATACTAACTTATCTCACGAGTTCTTGTTGAGTTTTGTGTGGATGAAGCTTTTCAGATTTTTTAGGAAAACCGTGATATGAGAGGAATTAAGGAGACACAAAAGCTCAAGCTTGGGGATGCCCAAGGCACCCCAAAATAATATTTCAAGAAGTATCAAGAATCTAAGCTTGGGGATGCCCCGGTAGGCATCCACCTTTTTTCTTCAACAATTATCGATTAGTATCGGTTGAGCCTAAGTTTTTGTTTCTTCACATGATGTGTGCTATCCTTGGATTGTCATTTTATTTTGTTTTGCTTATTTTTTTAATAAAATACTTAGATCTGAAAGTTTTTAAATAAAATAGAGTCCACAAATAGTTGCCAGGGAGGCTAAGTAAGCGGCATTCACATCCCGTCAACGAAGCTCTTTTCTATGTCATTTACTCTTGTGCTTTGCTACCTCTTGAGCACTGCGTTGGATTTCCTCGAAGAGGAGAAGATGATGCAGCAAAGTAGCGTAAGTATTTCCCTCAGTTTTTGAGAACCAAGGTATCAATCCAGTAGGAGGATACGCGCGAGTCCCTCGTACCTACACAAAAAAAATAGCTCAACGCAACCAACACGCTTAGGGGTTGTCAATCCCTTCACGGTTACTTACGAAAGTGAGATATGATAGAGATGATAAATAATATTTTGGGTATTTTTGGTATAGAGATGCAAAGTAAAAAAGTAAAAAAGCAAAGTAAAAGCAAAGCAATAATAAAGTGATGGAGATTGATATGATGAGAAAGAGACCCGGGGGCCATAGGTTTCACTAGTGGCTTCTCTCAAGAGCATAAGTATTCTACGGTGGGTGAACAAATTACTGTTGAGCAATTGACAGAATTGAGCATAGTTATGAGAATATCTAGGTATGATCATGTATATAGGCATCACGTCTGATACAAATAGACCGACTCCAGCCTGCATCTACTACTATTACTCCACTCATCGACCGCTATACAGCATGCATCTAGAGTATTAAGTTAAAAACAGAGTAACGCCTTAAGCAAGATGACATGATGTAGAGGGATAGTTTCATGCAATATGATAAAAACCCCATCTTGTTATCCTCGATGGCAACAATACAATACGTGCCTTGCTGCCCCTTCTGTCACTGGGAAAGGACACCGCAAGATCGAACCCAAAGCTAAGCACTTCTCCCATGGCAAGAAAAACCAATCTAGTAGGCCAACCAAACTGATAATTCGAAGAGACTTGCAAAGATAACCAATCATACATAAAAGAATTCAGAGAAGATTCAAATATTATTCATAAATAGACTTGATCATAAACCCACAATTCATCGATCTCAACAAACACACCGCAAAAAAGAAGATTACATCGAATAGATCTCCACAAGAGAGGGGGAGAACATTTTATTGAGATCCAAAAAGAGAGAAGAAGCCATCTAGCTACTAACTATGGACCCGTAGGTCTGAAGTAAACTACTCACACTTCATCGGAGGGGCTTGGATGATGATGTAGAAGCCCTCCGTGATCGATGCCCCCTCCGACGGAGCTCTGAAACAGGCCCCGAGATGGGATCTCGTGGATACAAAAAGTTGCGGCGGTGGAATTAGGTTTTTGCCTCCGTCCCCGATCGTTTGGGGGTACGTAGGTATATATACGAGGAAGGAGTACATCGGTGGAGCTTTGAGGGGGACCAAGTCTCATGGATCTTATCTGATAAGAACATCACGTTTCCGAAGGTTTCATTCCATTTGGACTCCGTTTGATATTCTGTTTCTCCGAAACACTGAAATAGTCAAAACAGCAATTCTGGGCTGGGCCTCCGGTTAATAGGTTAGTCCCAAAAATAATGTAAAAGTGGAAAATAAAGCCCAATATAGTCCAAAATAGTAGATAATATAGCATGGAGCAATCAAAAATTATAGATACGTTGGAGACGTATCAAGCATCCCCAAGCTTAATTCCTGCTCGGCCTCGAGTAGGTAAATGATAAAAACAGAATTTTTGATGCGGCGTGCTACTTGGCATAATTTTAATGTAATTCTTCTTAATTGTGGTATGAATATTCAGATCCGAAAGATTCAAGACAAAAGTTCATATTGACATAAAAATGATAAAACTTCAAGCATACTAACTAAGCAATTATGTCTTCTCAAAATAACATGGCCAAAGAAAGTTCATCCCTACAAAATCATATGGTTTAGTCATGTTTCATTTTCGTCACACAAGAATGCTATCATCATGCACAACCCCGATGACAAGCCAAGCAATTGTTTCATACTTTAGTAATCTCAAACCTATAAACTTTCACGCAATATATGAGTGCGAGCCATGGACATAGCACTATAGGTGGAATAGAATAGAATGAGGGGGTTATGTGGAGAAGACAAAAAAGGAGGAAGTCTCACATCAATGAGGCTAATCAATGGGCTATGGAGATGCCCACCGATTGATGTTAATGCAAGGAGTAGGGATTGCCATGCAACAGATGCACTAGAGCTATAAATGTATGAAAGCTCAACAAAAGAAACTAGTGGGTGTGCATCCAACTTGCTTGCTCACGAAGACCTAGGGCACTTGAGGAGGCCCATTGTTGGAATATATAAGCCAAGTTCTATAATGAAAAATTCCCACTAGTATATGAAAGTGATAACATGAGAGACTCTCTACTATGAAGATCATGGTGCTACTTTGAAGCACAAGTGTGGTAAAAGGATAGTAACATTGTCCCTTCTCTCTTTTTCTCTCATTGTTGTTGGGCATTTTCTCTTTTTTTATGGCCTCTCTCTTTTTTGGGGGGCCTTCTCTTTTTTATGGCCTTTATTTTTTTTTTTCTCACTTGGGACAATGCTCTAATAATGATGATCATCACACTTCTATTTATTTACAACTCAATAATTACAACTCGATACTAGAACAAAGATGACTCTATATGAATGCCTCCGGCGGTGTACCAGGATATGCAATGAACCAAGAGTGACATGTATGAAAGAATTATGAGCGGTGGCTTTGCCACAAATACTAAGTCCACTACATGATCATGCTAAGCAATATGACAATGATGAATGTGTCATGATGAACGGGATGATGGAAAGTTGCATGGCAATATATCTTGGAATGGCTATGGAAATGCCATAATAGGTAGGTATGGTGGCTGTTTTGAGAAAGATATAAGGAGGTTTATGTGTGAAAGAGCGTATCATATGACGGGGTTTGGATACACCGGCGAAGTTTGCGCCAACTCTCAATGTGGGAAAGGGCAATGCACGGTACAAAAGAGGCTAGCAAGGATGGAAGGGTGAGAGTGCGTATAATCCATGGACTCAACATTACTCATAAAGAACTCACATACTTATTTCGAAAATCTACAAGTCATCAAAAACCTCGATACTACGCGCATGCTCCTAGGGGGATATATTGGTAGGAAAAGACCATCGCTCGTCCCCGACCGCCACTCATAAGGAAGTTAATCAAATAACACCTCATGTTTCAAATTTGTTGCATAACGTTTACCATACGTGCATGCTACGGGACTTGCAAACTTCAACACAAGTATTTCTAAATTTCACAACTACTCAACTAGCATGACTTTGATATTATTACCTCCATATCTCAAAAAATCATCAAGCATCAAACTTTTCTTAGTATTCAACACACTCATAAGAAAGTTTTATTATTAATCTTGCATACCAAGCATATTAGAATTTTAAGCAAATTACCATGGTATTAAGACTCTCAAAATAATCTAAGTGAAGAATGAGAGATCAATAGTTTCTATAAAACAAATCCACCACCGTGCTCTAAAAGATATAAGTGAAGCACTAGAGCAAAACTATAAAGCTCAAAAGATATAAGTGAAGCACATAGAGTATTCTATCAAATTCCAAATCATGTATGGCTCTCTCAAAAGGTGTGTACAGCAAGGATGATTGTGGTATACTAACAAGCAAAGACTCAAATCATAAAAGACGCTCCAAGCAAAACACATATCTTGTGGTGAATAAAAATATAGCTCCAAGTAAAGTTACCAATAGAAGTAGACGAAAGAGGGGATGCCTTCCGGGGCATCCCCAAGCTTTGGATTTTAGGTGTCCTTAGATTATCTTGGGGGTGCCATGGGCATCCCAAAGCTTAGGCTCTTTCCACTCCTTGTTCCATAATCCATCAAATCTTTACCCAAAACTTGAAAACTTCACAACACAAAACTTAAAGTAGAAAATCTCGTGAGCTCCGTTAGCGAAAGAAAACAAAAGACCACTTCAAGGTACTGTAATGAACTCATTCTTTATTTATATTGGTGTTAAACCTACTGTATTCCAACTTCTCTATGGATTATAAACTATTTTACTAGCCATAGATTCATCAAAATAAGCAAACAACACACGAAAAACAGAATCTGTCAAAAACAGAACAGTTTGTATTAATCTGTAGCTAGCGCAAGATCTGGAACCCCAAAAATTCTAAAATAAATTTCTGGACGTGAGGAATTTATCTATTAATCATCTTCAAAAAGAATTAACTAAATAGAACTTTCCAAATAAAAATTACAGCAGTTCTCGTGAGCGCTAAAGTTTATGTTTTTTACAGCAAATTCAACAAGACTTTCCCCAAGTCTTCCCAACGGTTCTACTTGGCACAAACACTAATTAAACACAAAAAACACAACCAAAACAGAGTCTAAATAAATTATTTATTACTAAACAGGAGCAAAAAGCAAGGAATAAAAATAAAATTGGGTTGCCTCCCAACAAGCGCTATCGTTTAACGCCCTTAGCTAGGCATAACAAGCAAGAATAGATCTAGGTATTGCCATAATAGTAAGATAGATTATTAAAACTCATTTCATATTCTCTACGTTCGGCAGCAAGTTTTCTTTGAGGCAAGCAAAAGTAATCAAAAGGGCTAAATTTAACGGGACAAAAGTCCCCAAGATCAACCTTGGGAGGTATAGGTTCCTCCTTTGGTCCTTCATAATGCACAACCAATTCATCATTATAAGCATTCTTTTAACAGAACTTTGTGAGCCTAAATTCAAGAGAATATCCTAGTTCATTATTTTGAATAGCCAGATCACCATTAAGTTCAGAAATTCTATCAACTAAAACATTGGTAGGAACCCTTTTTCTAAGATTTTCATTGAAAGCAACATAGTCTAGAGATTGAAAACGCATTATTTCTTCTTGATCAAAGAGGATAGCCTCTATGGGAGGACGGCAAGCGTCCACCCTATAATGTGCAAAGATTTATTTGGCTTCTTTTATTATGAATATAAACTCATGAGCCAAAAAGATAGTAGCGGCATGCTTAACAGAAGAATGCTCAATATTAGAAAAATCCTTTGTATGGAAGGATGCATGTGCATGAATTGTCTTTCAAGTTCAACTACAAGCATGGCAATAGCGTCAGCAAGACTACTAGTTTTGTGAAGGATAGAACTACCCATAGAAGGTAAAGCACCGGCACAAGTAAAGAAATCTTGAATAAATCCTTTTCCAATAATATTACCACTACCAACACAGAATTTTTTTTGTATGAAAGATGGTAGGTTCTTTAGCAGGAGCATCAGAATTTTTCATGATATTATTACTGTCCATATCGACAATAATTTCCCCAATTTCAGACATAGAGGCAGAAGGTAAAGGACTTGACATAACGACAAGCTAGCAAACTAACACACAAGCGAACAAAAAGCAAACGGGCAAAAAGACAAATAGAGAGGGAGGATAGAGAGAGAGAGGGCGAATAAAACGGCAAGGGTGAAGTGGGGGGAGGAAAACGAGAGGCAAATGGCAAATAATGTAATACGGGAGATAGGGATTGTGATGGGTACTTGGTATGTTGACTTTTGCGCAGACTCCCCGGCAACGGCGCTAGAAATTCTTCTTGCTACCTCTTGAGCACTGCGTTGGATTTCCCCGAAGAGGAGAGGATGATGCAGCAAAGTAGCGTAAGTTTTTCCCTCAGTTTTTTAGAACCAAGGTATCAATCCAGTAGGAGGCTACGCGCGGGTCCCTCGTACCTACACAAAAACAATAGCTCAACGCAACCAATGCGCTTAGGGGTTGTCAATCCCTTCACGGTCACTTACGAAAGTGAGATCTTATAGAGATGATAAATAATATTTTTGGTATTTTTGGTATAGAGATGCAAAGTAAAAAGTAAAAGCAAAGCAATAATAAAGTGATGGAGATTGATATGATGAGAAAGAGACCCGGGGGCCATAGGTTTCACTAGTGGCTTCTCTCAAGAGCATAAGTATTCTACGGTGGGTGAACAAATTACTGTTGAGCAATTGACAGAATTGAGCATAGTTATGAGAATATCTAAGTATGATCATGTATATAGGCATCACGTCCGAGACAAATAGACCGACTCCTGCCTGCATCTACTACTATTACTCCACTCATCGACCGCTATACAGCATGCATCTAGAGTATTAAGTTAAAAACAGAGTAATGCCTTAAGCAAGATGTCATGATGTAGAGGGATAGTTTCATGCAATATGATAAAAACCCCATCTTGTTATCCTCGATGGCAACAATACAATACGTGCCTTGCTGCCCCTTCTGTCACTGGGAAAGGACACCGCAAGATCGAACCCAAAGCTAAGCACTTATCCCATGGCAAGAAAAACCAATCTAGCAGGCCAAACCAAACTGATAATTCGAAGAGACTTGCAAAGATAACCAATCATACATAAAAGAATTCAGAGAAGATTCAAATATTATTCATAGATAGACTTGATCATAAACCCACAATTCATCGGTCTCAAAAAACACACCGCAAAAAAGAAGATTACATCGAATAGATCTCCACAAGAGAGGGAGAGAACATTGTATTGAGATCCAAAAAGAGAGAAGAAGTCATCTAGCTACTAACTATGGACCTGTAGGTCTGAAGTAAACTACTCACACTTCATCGGAGGGGATTGGATGATGATGTAGAAGCCCTCCATGATCGATGCCCCCTTCGGCGGAGCTCCGAAACAGGCCCCAAGATGGGATCTCGTGGATACAGAAAGTTGCGGCGGTGGAATTAGGTTTTTGGCTCCGTCCCCGATCGTTTGGGGGTACGTAGGTATATATAGGAGGAAGAAGTACGTCAGTGGAGCTTCGATGGGCCCACGAGGCAGGGGCGCGCCCTCCACCCTCGTGACCGCCTCGTGGCTTTCTTGACGGAGGGTCCAAGTCTCCTGGATCTTATCTGATGAGAAAATCACGTTTCCGAAGGTTTCATTCCGTTTGGACTCCGTTTGATATTCTTTTTCTCCGAAACACTGAAATAGGCAAAAAATAGCAATTCTGGGCTGGGCCTCCGGTTAATAGGTTAGTCCCAAAAATAATATAAAAGTGGAAAATAAAGCCCAGTATAGTCCAAAACAGTAGATAATATAGCATGGAGCAATCAAAAATTATAGATACGCTGGAGACGTATCATGCTTCACTTATATCCTATGAATAAATTGTTCACTAAATTGAATGTCATGAAGTTGAAATCATATCATGCCTAGTGGTAGCTTCACATTGGGTTTAGAAACTGAAATCTTTTGAGGCTTGATAATCACAATATTCAAGAATCTTGACTGGTTTCTCCTCATAGGTCAAATTGTTATCCAACTGAATTGCTTCCAATGGCACTGTGTCTCTCAAAGGTATGTCAGCCATCTCCGCGTGACACTTCTTCAACTGAGAAACGTGAAACACATCATGAACTCCTGTTAATCCTTCTGGCAATTTCAACTTGTAAGCCACTTCTCCCATATGCTCCAAAACTCGATATGGTCCTACAAATCGTGGCGCTAACTTCCCCTTAACTCCAAAGCGCTTAATCCCTCGAAGTGGGGATACTCGAAGATAAGCTCTATCTCCGACTTCGTAAACTGTCTCCTTGCGTTTAGAATCTGTGTAGCTCTTCTGCCTGGACTGGGCTACCTTGAGCCTATCGCGAATCAACTTCACCTTCTGTTCAGACTCCTTAATCAAATCTGGTCCAAACAACTGGCGGTCTCCAACTTCGTCCCATGACAACGGTGTCCTGCACCTCCTTCCGTACAAAGCCTCGAAAGGGGCCATCTTCAAACTGGTCTGATAGCTATTATTGTAAGAGAACTCTGCATATGGCAAATTATCGTCCCAACTAGATCCATAATCTAGCGCACAAGCTCTCAGGATATCCTCCAAAATCTGATTGACTCTCTCAGTCTGTCCATCTGTCTGCGGATGAAAAGTTGTACTAAATTCTAGCCTAGTACCTAAAGTCTCATGCAACTGCTTCCAGAACTTTGAGGTAAACTGGGTTCCTCTATCTGATACGATGCTCCTCGGAACTCCATGCAAACATACGATCCTGGTCATGTATATCTTTGCCAACCTAGCACTGGTGTAAGTGGTCTTTACGGGGATGAAATGAGCTACCTTCGTCAATCGATCAACTATGACCCAAATCGAGTCATAGCCTGAACGAGTCCTTGGTAATCCCGTGATAAAATCCATGCCTAGCTTATCCCACTTCCATTCGGGTATCGGCAATGGCTGCAACAATCCTGCTAGCTTCTGATGCTCTGCCTTTACTCTCTGACATACGTCACAAACTGCTACATACTCTGCAATATCCTTTTTCATTCCGGTCCACCAGAAAATATCCTTCAAATCCAAATACATCTTGGTATTTCCTGGGGGAATCGAATACGGTGAATCATGTGCCTCTTGCAGAATCAACTTTCTGATCTCCGGGTCATTGGGCACGTAAACACAGTCTTCAAACCATAGGGTGTCGTGCTCATCCTCACGAAATCCTTTAGCTTTTTCCTTGCTTAGTTTCTCCTTTATAGCGGCAATCTCTTTGTCAGTTTTCTGAGCTTCTCTGATTCTATCCATCAAAGTTGACTGAATTTCCAATGCTGCCACATAGCCTCTCGGAACTATTTCTAAACATAGCTCACGAAGATTTTCTGCTAACTCCTTGGGTATTTCTCCCGTCATTAACCTATTGACATGGCTCTTGCGGCTTAATGCATCAGCTACTACATTAGCTTTTCCGGGATGGTAATGTAATTTCATATCATAATCCTTGATGAGCTCCAACCATCTCCTTTGTCTGAGGTTCAACTCCTTCTGCGTGAAAATGTACTTCAGACTCTTATGATCCGTGTACACCTCACAATGATTTCCAATGAGGAAATGTCTCCATGTCTTCAATGCATGCACTACGGCTGCTAACTCCAAATCATGCGTAGCATAATTCAATTCGTGAGGCTTCAGTTGTCGTGAAGCATACGAAACAACTCTCCCTTCCTGCATAAGCACTGCTCTAAGTCCTCGACGTGAAGCGTCGCAATACACCTCATAGTCCTTGGTTTGATCTGGCAAAATCAACACTGGTGAGGTAACCAAACGTTTCTTCAATTCCTGAAAACTTGCCTCACACTCCTCAGTCCATTTGAACTTAGTATCCTTCTTCGGCAACTCCGTCATAGGTTTCGCGATCCTTGAGAAATTCTCAATAAACCTCCGGTAGTATCCTGCGAGTCCAAGAAAACTCCGGATCTCTCCATCGGTAGTTGGGGCTTCCCACTTGGTCACGATTTCAACTTTAGCGGGATCTACTGCTATACCTTCTCCAGATATAACATGTCCGAGGAATCCTACTTCCTTCAACCAAAATTCACATTTGCTGAACTTGGCATATAATTGATGTTCTCTGAGCTTTCCAAGTACCAAACGCAAATGCTCCTTATGCTCCTCTTCATTCTTCGAATAAACCAGGATATCATCAATGAACACTACGATGAACTTATCCAAAAACTGCATAAACACTTTGTTCATCATGTTCATAAAATAGGCAGGCGCGTTAGTCAGTCCAAATGACATAACGGTATACTCATATAGTCCATATCTTGTGGTGAATGCTATCTTAGGTATGTCCTGCTCTCGAATCTTCAACTGATGGTACCCTGATCTCAAATCGATCTTGGAAAACACTTTAGCTCCTTGCAATCGATCAAACAGATCATTGATCATTGGTAGCGGGTACTTGTTTTTGATTGTTACTTCGTTCAATCCTCGATAGTCAACAACCATCCTTAACGATCCATCCTTCTTCTCTACTAGAAGTACTCATGATCCCCAAGGCGAAGAACTTGGGCGAATGTAACCTTTATCCAGTAACTCCTTAATCTGCTTCTTAATTTCCACCAAATCCTTTGCTGGCATCCTATATGGTCTCTTCGATATTGGCCTAGTGCCTGGCAAAAGCTCAATCAAAAACTCAATGTCTCTATCCGGTGGCATGCCTGGCAACTCTTCGGGAAATACATCAGGAAAATCCTTTACCACTGGTACTTCCTCCTGCACAACTCCTGATAAGGAATTTACTTGTGTCCTCTTTGGTACATGCCGGGATACATACTTGATCCTTCTCCCTTCTGGTGTGGTAAGCAATATTGACTTACTAGCACACTCAATATTCCCTTCATACTTTGATAACCAATCCATGCCTAATATCACATCCAATCCTTGAGATTCCAATACTATTAGGTCTGAGGGAAAAACATAGTTACCAATCCTTAATGGTAACCGATCACACCATAGGCTAGCCACATACTCTGCTCCTGGCGAGGTTACTAACATGGGTGACCTAAGGGCTTGGGTTGGTAGGTTATACTTATCCACAAATCCCCTCGATACGTATGAATGTGATGCACCAGTATCAAAAAGAACGAGTGCAGTAAATGACTTAACCAAAAACTTACCTATTACTGCATCGGGCTGAGCTTCAACCTCCTCCACATTAACGTGGTTCACCTGTCCCCTGTTGAAAGGGTTCGGCTTCTTTCCAGAGCTTCCATTGCCGTTTTGGCCTTCAGGACAGTCATTTGCATAGTGTCCTGGCTTCGAACACTTATAGCAAGTGACGTGGCTCAAGTCCTTCTTGGCTGGGGTTGATGGGGTGCTGCGGTTCTGTCCGTTGCTTCATCCATTCCCATTACCATTCTTGGTGCCATTGTGATTGTGCGAGCTACCTACTCCATGGGTATGCTGAAAATGTCCTCCCGGCCTAGGGGTAAAACGAGGCTTCTGCTGAGCTCCTGAATTATACTTTCCTTGTCCATACTTCCTCTTGCGGTTCTCAATTTGCTGCTGCTTCCCTTCAATCATAAGAGCACGATCTACCAACTCCTGGTAGTTATTGAATGTGGCTACCATCAACTGCATACTCAACTCATCATTCAATCCTTCCAGGAATTTCTCCTGCTTAGCTGCATCTGTAGCAACGTCATCTGGGGCATATCATGCTAGCTTACTAAACTCCTCCACATACTGGCCAACTGTCCGTCCTCCTTGGCGCAAGTTACGAAACTCACGCTTCTTCATGGCCATTGCTCCTATTGAAACATGGGCGGTATGAAAAGCCTGCTGAAACTGGTCCCATGTGACAGTGTCGACTGGGAAGGTGGCTGTGAAATTCTCCCACCAAGATGCTGCGGGTCCTTCTAACTAATGTGCGGCAAACTTAACCTTCTCCACATCTGTGCATCCTGCTGTGGTCAACTCCCTAGCTATCTTGCGGAGCCAATCATCTGCTACTATCGGCTCGGTGCTACTGGAAAACACCGACGGATTTAGCCTAAGAAAACGGGCTAAGTGGTCAACAGGTGGTGGTGGTGGTGGGGTGTTGTTGTTGCTCCCCTGATTCTGATTCTGAACTAGCAACTGCATCAAGGTGTTCTGCTGCTGGATCAACTGGGTGAGCTCCAGCGGAAAGGCAAGTCCGGGGTCACGTCTCGGAGGCATCTGAGGGTTTGGAAAAGATGAGATATAAGAATAGAGGGGGTCTAAAGAGAAAACACTACCCATATGCACATGAGGCAAAAGCACACAATTCACTTCAATCAATCAAACAAGGACATACAATCGATCTAGCTATCGCAAAAGTGCTCGGACTACTATATTTACATGGTGGACTACTACTACTGATGAGGTGGTCTACTAGAAATATTCTACGGTTGTAGACTCCATGATATCTGCTCCTGCTTCATCCACATAGTCATCATCGCTACTATATTGTTCCGAGTCGGTGCCGTCAATGATGATGTAGTCTTCCGGGCTAATCTCTTTGGGTTCTTCGTCTTCATCTACTGGTGTCGGGCCTCCCATAAATATTCCTAGCTTCATAGTTAGGTCGGCATTCTTATCCATCAATACTTCAATTTCTCTTCATAATCTTCGCGTGTAGCCTTGAGTTCTTCCTCTAGTTCCTTGATTCTAGTCCTAGCCTTCTTCAGATCTATCATGTCGGCGCACATCTGATTCTCCTGTCGTCGAATGTGCTGGTTTAACTCCTGAATAAAAGCTGCAATTGATCTTTCTTTCCTGGTGCTGATCATCTCCCAGTGTTCATCTCGGCGCCCACAAATCTGGTAGATAGTATCCTTAAGATCCTTGCGGTAGACTTCTCCAATGCGTCCCATGGCGATGTGAGCTGCCATACTCTTTCCTAGACTCCAAGTTGGTGCATCAAAAGAAAAATCTATGGGCTCAGTGACTGGCATGAACGTCCTTCCTGGAACTTGAACTTGAATCATCCAGCGCTCTTCTTCAGGTAAAGTGGCGTTGTAGGTTCCCGTGAAGCTTGGTACTCCTATGTTCAGGTATCTAGTGACTTCCTTCAAGTGGCGTCCAAAGGGTCTATCTTCGTCCGGTTGGGTGAACTTGTTCCTTGCATCCGCCATCCTAAAGAGTAGAAAAGATGAGAAGTCAGAAGAGAGGAGAGTCAGTAGTGATCTAGGTCTTTAGCTTAGTGGTCGTGTCCTACAGTCAGCGTGTGTTCTGATACCATCTCTGTAGCGACCAGACCTCAAACAGTCTGATCTCTGTGCTCCAGTGTCATCCCTGGATCAGTAATGCTGACACCACACAGTCGGAGGATTTATAGCAGAGTAGCAATCACACACTTATTACATCGAGTGTCTCAAAAGAGAACTTATTACAATAAATATGGCTTAAGGCCATCTAATAACGATAACAGCAGAAGGCTTGGAAGATAAGTGAGTCCATCAACTCCAACGGCATCACTGAGTATAGAACCACGACCTAAAAACTCCTTAATCGTCGTCTAAAAAGTCTGCAACATTAACGTTGCAGCCCGAAAACGGGTCATCACATGGAATATGCTGGCAAGGTTACACATAGAGAGTAATGGAATGCAACAGCTATACTATATGCATATTTGGCTGGTGGAAAGCTCTATGGTTACAGTTTTTGCGTAAAGCCAATTTTTCCCTACTTCAAAGGAATAAATTAATTACTATCATGGTGGTTGTTAAACATTGAGAATGGTTGACACCATTCTCAATCCCAATTAAGTAACATCATTAAAACCCAACAAAATTAATTTTAGAGTAACATGTTGAGATTCACATGATAATCCAGGTACTAGATACTCAAGATGTCCATAACCGGGGACACGGCTAACCATGATTAGTTTGTTACACTCTACAGAGGTTTGCGCACTTTTCCCCACAAGACTCGATCGCCTCCGTTTGGTTTCTCGCACTACAGGGTGTTTGAGAAACGGATGACCGAGACATAGTCTTTCAGAAGCGCTAGCACCTTACGATCGGGTAGACCGTACCACCTACATCCCCTACATCTGCTAGTCTACCACTGTAAGAGTTCGCACAACTTAGTCAACTATGCCAGAGCCCATAATGGCTTGTGGCTGCACACGGAAGTTTCTAGTATGAATAATCTCATGACCCCTTTGAGCCTGGGTGGCGGTCCAAAAGAAAACAGGCAAGTCCTGGAAACCCCAGGTGCCTTAATCCACCCAGATGTGTGTTTAAGTTGCCACCTTAGATAAACCATTAATTAACAATCTCACATCTGTCATGGATTTCACTCACCCAATCCACGTCTACTAGCATAGCATGGCATAATAAGCAAACGTAGAAGTAACTCCCAAAGGTTTGATAATAAACAGGTAATAGGTACTACCTCATCTACTTCCCATCCCACAATTTAATTAGACCCTAATCATGCAATGTGTGAGGATTGATCTAATGCAATAAAACTGGGTTGTAGAAAAAGGCATGATCAAAGTGTTACTTGCCTTGCTGATGATCCGCGAAACCTAGAGATTCGAAGTAACAGGCGGCGCACTCCGGGTATTCTATCGCAGACAAACAACAAGCATACAATAAGTACTCATCTAATGCACAGGTAAAACTCAAATAGAAGATCTAACCAGAAAGTTCAACTTAAGAACCCTGGTTTGCAAAAGAATCAAATCGAACAAAGCAAAAGAAATCAAACGGCGAAAGAAAACAACTTCGTTCTAGTAATCTGGATCTAGGGCAAATTTTACAGTAGCAAAAACATGTTTAAGTTGATTATTTGGAAAGAGGGTTTCGAGACGAAACTCCAGGCGCTTGAATCGCCTGATTCTGACAAACGAGCGAAAACTTAAACCAAAACGAAAATCGGATCAGAAATCGCGATCAGAAAATAACCGCAGAAAAATCCGATGATAAAGAAGAACGACGAACAATTATTTTTTAAACAGCACGGAAAACGAGGCGGCGGCGAACCTTGGGCGGCGCGCAATTCCGGCGGCGGCGGGCGGCGGCCGCGGCGGCTGGGGCTGGGGCGCACTAGGGTTAGGGCGGCGGTGGTGAGCTGGCTCGGCTCGGGCCTCGGGCGCGCCTTATAAAGGCCCCGGCCAGGCGGAGTCCTGGCCGAGTACGGCCCAAAGTCGGTTCCACGTTTTTTTTTAATAATTCCGCTCGGAAGAAAAATAAAAAGAAATACTAAACGGACTCCACAAATCACGAAATAAATTTTCCCGGGTTTCTAAAATCAAGCCCGATAAAGTGAACATTTATCTGGGCCCAAACTACAACTTTGAAAAACGCGCATTTTTCCTAAATTCAAATAAAAATATCAAAAAACTCCGAAATAAATCTTATTTGATTTTTTTATTAAATCCTCAATATTTCTATATTTTGGGAAAGTCATTTTATTCCCTCTCTCATATTTTTGTAACAGAAACAATTGATGATAAAATAAATAAAATCAAATGATCCTGTTTACATAATTTAAGAAAACTCAAATATGTAAATAACGAAATCCCCAACTCTCTCCGTGGGTCCTTGAGTTGCTTAGGATTTTCTAGGATCAAAACCAAAAGCAAAATAAAATATGATATGTATAATGATCTAATGTATAACATTCCAAATTGAAAATTTGGGATGTTACAGTTCATATTCAAATAGAAGTTATATTGTCATAGATCCTTCAACATGTGGTACTTGCCCCCCATCTTTGCTAGCCAAAAATTCCGCACCAAGTAGAGATACTACTTGTGCATCCAAAAACCCTTAAACCAAAATCTTATTTTCAAAAGTCCACCATACCTACCTAAGGATTGAGCAAGATCCTTCAAGTAAGTTGTCATCGGTGCAATAAGGCAATAAAAATTGCTTCTAAAAGTGTGAGATCATTTAGTGTAAGAGAAAATTGAGCGTTGTATGAACTTGTGATGGTAAAGCAATAAAAGCGACATACTGCATAATAAAGGTTGCTATCACAAGGGGAAACATTACTTACATTCTTTTGCACTAACGGATTGAGCATAGAAACAAATAAGTGCATGGCAACCTCTGCTTCCCTCTGTGAAGGGCCTATCTTTTACTTTTATGTATTTACTTTTATGCAAAGAGTCAATGTTCTTCTCTCTATTCCTTTTTATTTTTCTCTTTTGGCAAGCATCATGTGGTGAGGAAAGATCTAGGCACGTATATCTAGTTGGAAATGGGCAGCATGAGTTATTATTGTTGACATCACCCTTGAGGTGAATACGTTGCGAGGCAAAATTATAAGCCCCTATCTTTCTATGTGTCCGGTTGAAACATTTTGCTCATGTGTACAAGGTGAGTGTTAGCAATCATAGAAGACTATCTGATGGTTGAGTATGTGGAGCTCTTACTTAAACTATGTTGAATAAGTTGAATTGCAATTGCTTAGTGACTGAGAACATAGGTTGTTGGGTTTCAAGAGAATTCATTGTTTGAACATTAACATGTGAATTGGTTGTTACTATAACATGAGAAGTTTTATAAGAAAGAATCGTTGTTATGATGCTAGGAAAAGTGATTGAAATTATCATTGATCAAACTTATGCACTTTGCTAGCATTCACACTTCATAAATTATTTATTTTATCATTTACCTACTCGAGGACGAGTAGGAATTAAGCTTGGGGATGCTGATACGTCTCCAACGTATCTATAATTTATGAAGTATTCGTGTTGTTATATTATTGTTCTTGGATGTTTTACAATCATTTTATAGCAACTTTATATCATTTTTTGGGACCAACCTATTGACCCAGTGCCAGTTGTTGTTTTTTGCTTGTTTTTTACATCGCATGAAATCAATATCAAACGGAGTCCACACGCAACGAAACTTTATAGAGTTTTTTTGGACTAGAACGAACCCAATGGTCCAGAGCTGCACCCGGGGGGTGCCCCGAGGGGGGCACAACCCACCAGGGTGCGCCAGGCCCCCCTGGCGCGCCCAGGTGGGTTGTGCCCACCTTGGTGGCCTCCCGTACCCCTTCTTTGCACTATAAATCCTCAAATATTCTGAAACCCCTCGGGGTTAACCTAGATCAGAAGTTCCGCCGCCGCAGGGCTCCGTAGCCACCGAAAACCAATCTAGACACGTTCCGGCACCCTGCCGGAGGGGGGAATCATCTCCGGTGGCCATCTTCATCATCCCAGCGGCCACCACGATGAGGAGGGAGTAGTCCACCCTCGGGGCTGAGGGTTTGTACCAGTAGCTATGTGATTAATCTCTCTCTCGTGATCTATATCATGGGATTTGTTAATATAGTCGGATCATATGATGTTTCTCCCCTCTATACCCTTGTTGTGATGAATTGAATCTTTACCCTTTGAAGTTTTGTCTTGTCGGATTGAATGTTCAGATTTGAGAACACATGATGTATGTATTGCGGTATGAATGCTTGACGTGACAATGGGGTATCTTATTGATTCACTTGATATACGTTATGGCACTCAACTAGTGGATTCCCGCGGTGATATTGGGGTAATCTATGCATAGGGGTTGATGCACGTTTTTATTATCTTTTCTCTGATAGAAACTTTGGGGTCTCCTTGTAGTTCTTTGTGTGGATTGAGTATTATGAATATGAATTTGCTTTGGAATTATTCTAGTATGAACTCTAGCACTGGTGCATGTCGGTCCTAAACAAACGGTTTTTAACCCCTTTCTGCGACGGCATTTGGAACCGTCGCCAAGTGAGTGTGGACGATGCGGGGTCCTTCCCACACGACCCAGAAACCGTCGGGGATAGGTATCCTTCATGCATACAGTTGTCCCTATATGACGTTTCCGATATCTCGAATATCCCAAATGCTTCATCCTTGCTACTCGTTTGTGCTCGCATTGCCATCGCAGTCGGAGTTTTGTGGTTCTGCCTAAAACCAGGTAGATTCCAGGCACGGGAGCTTTCCACGCAGATTCTAGGCACGGGAGTTTTACGATGCCTGGCACATCACAGATAGTTCATGATTATAAACCGTGTACGATAGGTAAACAATCACACACATTTAGTTTTCACGTACCGTATGTGATAGTGTCTGACATCACACACGCTTTGCAAACGGCAACTGTGTGCATGCTTGCACACGTTTCCTCTCTATGAACTGTCTCGGATTATGGTGTATATTGCAAACGTTTGTGTTTTACCAACCGTGTGTGCCGTAATGACCTGCGCAACGTAATTTCGCCCTAATTAAATTGCTCCTATTTAAAATTGTACCTAATTTAAACTTGAAAGTAGGCTATAGCTTTATTCATATCCATCAGGTTCAAACAACCAATGCATTATTTGATTCACAGGTACATATGTTTAAGAATTACATAAGCACCAAATAAATAATGATGTACTAGGGTTCTATTCTTGTACTATTACAGATGGTAAAGAAAGAGGCGACAAACATTCCAGTTGTTGAACAAGGTGAAGCGAAATGGCCTTATTGTGCTCTCCTGGATGCAGAAGGCATGCAGGACTCTAGTCCAACCCCTTGTGATGGTCGGCTGCCAATCATGTAGTTTGAGAGGTATCTTGAGTAAACTGCTTCAGGATCCACTGTAAAAGAAAAAAGCTTCAGATATTGTCATCTAACACAACTCATTACGGGCAGTAAAAAGAAGGCTATAGGGTTCTTACTTACTATCCTGCGATTCACTGTTGTCTTGCATAAAGTGTAAAAATAGTTCGATTGACATCTTTTGACCCATTTTAATAACAATCTTTATCAGTTTCCTCACTTGATGCTGGTTCATGAATATCTCATTGCCCCATACGCAGAAAGGGTCGAAGTGTGGATCTTGGGCAATGATATATGTACCTAAAAGCACCAAGTTAATATTAGAAGTTAAACAACAATTGAAAAATGATGTAGTACAACACTCCATCCATCCCAGTATATAAGATTTTTTATTACATGTATATCTAGACATCATCAGAACATTAAGGTAACACTCTTCCTTGTTGCTATGTAGCATCAGATTGCATATTTAGTCATTCAGTACAATGCATGTTGCTAAACAACAATTGAAAAATGAAAAGGCATGTTAACTGCAATATCCTTAACAGCAACCAAATATCATAATTCATAGTGGTATTGTTGAAACTGTTATTAATGAAATTGAACTTCACGGGAAATAGTTGCACATATAGAGCATCACATTGTGAAGAACTGAAATAAACAAGTCATAAGGACATCTCTAGGCGATCCTTAAAAAGTTAAAGGACTAAAACCCTTAGTGGATATATATATATACTCCAGCAATTTTTGGCCTTTTCTAGTCGATCCCCTAAACTTAAGGTTGTAAACATCAAATTGATCAAGTTCAAAGCAGGTTCAACCAAAAGTAGCATGCATTCAAACATAAACATAGATAGTTTTGCATAACCGAACATAAAACATAAATTTAAACTAAGCTAAACTACTTTCGATCGAAGTAGAGGTCGAGCCAATCCTTCCTCGTCATGTACGGTGTGCCGCGAGCCGGGTCCGGGCCAGTACCGTCGTCGGGGTCGTTGGGGAAGACACTCCTCCACTCGTTAACGTCGATCTCCTCGTCCTCGGGGCCCACCTCAACGCCCTCCGCGTCGCTGTCGCTCCCGCCTTCAACCTCGTCATCAGAGGAGAGCGCGATAACCACGCCGCCGTCCTCGCTCCTTCGACCTCGTCATCGGAGGGGAGCGCAATAACCTCGCCGCCATCCGCGCCGGCAAAGATCGCCCGCTCCGCCTCCACGAGCTCCGGGTGCTGCCGGTGGAGCTCTTGCATGTAGGCCTCGTCGGCGGTCTCGGCCTCGAGGAGCTCCCACGCCTCGCGGTCCTCCCGTGCCACCCCCGGCTCTGGCAGAACGAGGTCGAACAGACATGTGCCGAAGGGGAAACTGAGCCTAGTCGCCGCGCTGTGGTAGCGGACCTGCCAGGGGTCATACTCCATGGCCGCGAGCTCGGCCATGTGGAAGCTACCGAGCCACCAGCGGGTATGGATCTCTCGATCTGTAATCTCGGCGACCCATGTCCCCCACCGCCGCTGCCGGACCCCGAGGTAGGACTTCGTCAGCTTCCAGGTACGGGGGAGGATGGTAAGTCCTCGAACCGGCATAGGGGTGCGGCGACGGGCGGATCGGAAGACCGACGACGGTGGATCGGGCCCGCGGAGGATGACGGGGACACCTCGGCGGCCACCTCACCGGCGTCGGGCGAAAAGGTCGCGATAAACCTCTTTTTGGCCATTGGCTCCTCGAGCTCCCCGGCACATAGGCAGAGGTTGAGGATGGAGGCGCCGGCGATGGCGGCGACCTACCAATGGTTTCGAGGGTTGTGTGTGTATGTGTGAGCGGAGGTTGTGTTTGAGGAAATACTACGGCAACTGAAAATTTTACTAGGCGGGAGTAACAAGGCAGGGCTACTGAAAAATTGGATCGAGGGCGAGCAGATATTTTTGAGATTGCAAGGGATGCAGAGGCAGGAGTAAAATGCTGGGGCTACTGACAATTTGAATCAAGGGACTGAAGCAGAGTGGGAGTAACAGACATCGCACACGGTCTGCACATACTAATCGTGTTCTATCAAACATTAAAACCTTCCAGGCGGTAGATATCTTCGAGATTGCGAGGGATGCAGAGGCGGGAGTTTTTGGGGAGCGAGCTAGTGTGCTTGACACGCTGGCTGTGGACTGTAGCCGATGCACCTTCTTGCATAAGCCATAGGCGTACTATATACACCGACGGTGCTCCAAGATATTTTGTACTACATCTCACACGGTTGGTGATAATAAACTGTGTGGGGTCTACTTGATTTGAATTACAAAATGGGGTCACAGCGGCAATGGACACTGTTTGAATTGCTAGACCTTTTATCTGCACTAAACATGCAACTATATGTGTGTCATAAAAGAATTGGAATTATTCAGGGTTCGTTTGGACATTTTATACATTAAACTGGTTTCTAGCCATTTCAGGTGCACAAAACTACATGCACATGCTCTGGTGCATACAAATTGGTTGAAGAATCAAATCTGTGTCCTTGAGTGCATGCTTAGGTCCCATGCAAGAAATGGGAATGAATTTTTCGGGGTTCGTTTGGCCTTTTTTATACATTAACTGGGTTTTCTAGGCATTTTATGTGCATAATTCAAATTTGAACTACAAGCACATGCTCCAATGCACTAAAGTTGGTTGAAAAATCACATGTGTGTCCTTTGGTGAATTTCTAGGTCCCATGCAAGAGATGGGAATGAATTTCAAACACCAAGGCACTGTTGATTGCCAGCAAAACATTGAGATACCTGGTTTTTAAATTCTAGTAAATCCAAAACTTGTGTGAAATTCATGAAACTTGGCATGCTATCATGGAGCAGCATCAACATACCGTGGTGAAAATTTTGTCCCATTTGGGGCAGGTTTGGGTATAAGCTTCTCACAACAAGCATGATGGTTTCGATAGGGAACGTATCACCTTTGGGGATGGGACGATATCCATTGCCTCTTATTGCTTTCAAATTTTTTCTAGTGTCAACATAGAACAACAGGAGTGTTGTGTTTAATCTTGTAATTTTTGGGGTTTGTTTGGCCTTTTTTATACATTAACTGGGTTTTCTAGGCATTTTATGTGCATAATTCAAATTTGAACTACAAGCACATGCTCCAATGCACTAAAGTTGGTTGAAAAATCACATGTGTGTCCTTGGGTGAATTTCTAGGTCCCATGCAAGAGATGGGAATGAATTTGAAACACCATGGCACTGTTGATTGCCGGCAAAACATTGAGATGCCTGGTTTTTAAATTCTAGTAAATCCAAAACTCCTCAGAAATTCATGAAACTTGGCATACTATCATGGAGCAGCACCAACATGTCGTGGTAAAAAATGTGTCCCTTTTGGGGCAGGTTCGGGTATAAGCTTCTCACAAACCAGAGCTTCTAACAACAAGCATGATGGTTTCGATACAGAACGTACCACCTTTGGGGATGGGACGATATCCGTTGCCTTTTATTGCTTTCAAAAAATTTATGGTGTCAACATAGAATAACAGGAGCGTTATGTTTAATCTTGGAATTTTTCGGGGTTCGTTTGGCCTTTTTATATACATTAACTGGGTTTTCTGGGCATTTTATGTGCATAATTCAAATTTGAACTACAAGCACATGCTCCAATGCACTAAAGTTGGTTGAAAAATCACATGTGTGTCTTTGGGTGAATTTCTAGGTCCCACGCAAGAGATGGGAATGGAATTCAAACACCAGGGCATTGTTGATTGCCGAAAAAACATTGAGATGCCTGGTTTTTAAATTCTAGTAAATCCAAAACTTGTCCAAAATTCATGAAACTTGGCATGCTATCATGGAGCGGCATCAACATGCTGTGGTAAAACATATTGTCCCATTTGGGGCAGGTTCGGGTATAAGCTTCTCACGAACCAGAGCTTCTCACAACAAGCATGATGGTTTCGATAGGGAACGTCCCACCTTTGGGGACGAAACGATATCCATTGCCTCTTGCTGCTTTCAAAAAATTTCTAGTGTCAACATAGAACAAAAGGACTGTTGTGTCAATTTTTGTGATTTTTCGGGGTTCGTTTGGACATTTTTATGCATTAACTGGGTTTCTAGGCATTTTATGTGCATGATTCAAATTTGAACTACAAGCACATGCTCCAATGCACTAAGGTTGGTTGAAAATTCTAATGTGTGTCCTTGGGTGAATTTCTAGGTCCCATGCAAGAGATGGGAATGAAATTCAAACACCAGGGCACTGTTGATTGCTGGCAAAACATTGAGATGCCTGGTTTTAAAATTCTAGTAAATCCAAAACTCATCTGAAATTCATGAAACTTGGCATGCTATCATGGATCGGCATCAACATGTCGTGTTAAAAAATTTGTCCCATTTGGGGCAGTTTCGGGTATATGCTTCTCACAAACCAGAGCTTCTCACAACAAGCATGATGGTTTCGGTAGGGAACGTCCCACCTTTGGGGACGAAACGATATCCATTGCCTCTTATTGCTTTCAAAAAATTTCTCATGTCACAGGAGTGTTGTGTCAATTTTGGGGATTTTTCGGGGTTCGTTTGGACATTTTTCTGCATTAACTGAGTTTTCAATGCATTTATGTGCATAATTCAAATTTGAACTACATGCACATGCTCCAGTGCATATAAATTGGTTGAAAAATCAAATATGTGTCCTTGGGTGCATGCTTAGGTCCCATGCAAGAAATGAGGGTGAATTTCAAACACCAGGGCACCGTTGATTGCCGGCAAAACATTGAGATGCCTGGTTTTTAAATTCTAGTAAATCCAAAACTCGTCTGAAATTCATGAAACTTGGCATGCTATCATGGAATAGCACCCGACATGTTGTGGCATTTTTCATGTCCATGTTGGGAGAAGGCACACTCAAATAATGACAGCAAACAAAGGCATTTTGAAAAATAGCTGCCACTTTAATATCTCAAATATCTGTATAATTCAAACCGTGTGCGTTCTGTTAACCATTCACGTGACGCCACGTGTCTTGGTTTTAATGGTTGTAGGAGGTGCCATGCGGACAGCTGCTTGACCTTGACTGAATGGGAGGCCTGCGAGCGCAGTCCGGTGCGCAGGCTGACCGAGAGACGTGCAAGCTATCCTCCAATGCGCAGGCTCACCGGGAAGCATGCGAGCTGTATGCTGCGCAAGCTCACTGGGAAAGGGGGGCCTTTGACTTCCATGTCCGCCCACCTTCCTCTCCATTAATGGCGCCCGAGCCGCTGTTTAATACGGTCAGGTTTACTATTCGCCTCCCATTCCCCTCCCTCCCGTAGACCTCCACCAACGCCATGGCGCAGAATGATCATCTGCCGCTAGTCTTCAAGTTTGGTGAAGTCGACTCCGAGCCAGAGGAGATAGAAAATAAGGAGGAATGTGGCCTCATGGACATGGCCCAGAACGAGCTGGCCATGGCGGTTGCTGCCCCCGCTCCCGTCCCAGCTCCCATCCCCGTGCCTGTGCTAGCGACCATCCCCGTAGCATGGACGGGCTGGTCGTCGAGCACTATCGCAGAGTTGGAAGCCGCAGGCGTCAGCGAGGTCTCCGCAGACCCGCGCGAGCTCGTGTACATGCCAGTGCCAGCGCCTATGCCCGTGCCCGTGCGCGCCCCTCCACCCACCGCGGCGCCGGCCCCCATGCGTTTAGCTGCACCCGCAGCGCTCGTGCCCCTGCCCGTGCGTGCCCCTCCACCCATCGTGGCACCGGTCCCCATGCGTTTGGCTGCACCCGCCGCGCCCGTGCCCGTGCTCGTGCCCGCGCCCCCCTCAGCGGCATGGGACGCTGGCGTCAACCGCTACCTCTCAGCGGTGCCAGTTGCCGTCCTCCCGTGCCCCGCCCGTCGATCGCACGACGACATGATGTTTGATTTACAAGTGAAGAACATTTGGTGCTGCCTTGAAGACTTCAACAATGGCGTCCTGGAGGACAACAACGACAATGACGGCGCGGCACGCCGCCGCCGGAAATAGTTTTTTGGGGGTTTAATACTATATCTCGAATTCTCGATCATATGAATATAAATTCGCAGTGTGACTGAATGAAAGATATGGTTTGAATGAACTTGCGTTTTTCTCTCTTAATGTACAGACTTATCAAACGATTTCCTTTTGAAAAAAAACGTCAATGGTTTTTAAATATAAAACACTCATCGCAAATGTTTTAGTTAGAACACTCGTATGCCAACCCACAGCTTCCCCTGGAAGCCAAGGGAAAATGTCTCGAGCAGGATTTTTGCATCCCTTCAACGCAAACGGTTGTTTTGCATGACCCGTGTGCAAGCACGTACAAACAATTGGGTAAGATTTGCATATCTGTCATTTTGGGTATGTTGCCATTTGTCAAACTGGAAAGATTGACATTTGTTTATCTAGTAACATTGCCATTTGTCAACCTTGTAACACTGCGATTTGTCAAAATATGCAGCTACAAATCACTAGCACTATCTAATTTTTGCAACTAAAATCACTAGCATTGTTCATATGGACACCACTAGCAGGCGTGAGTTGATGGACACATGTGCAAATGTACCATTGATTACGTACAACAAGTCATCAACCCACAACACGACAACGAGGATACCCGTTGGATTATAGATCATTTCCAACAAAACATTCTAGTAAAGTTTTTCTCACACAACAAATAACAAAGCAATGAAATGAATTTTAGCTCAACCACTCGTCGGTGTTGGAAACGCTTGCTTTGAATCAGAAGTGATTCTCTGGGAAGGGCCAGCTATTGTCAATCTCGAGATCAACGCAGGACTGATCATCGAGGCTGAAGCGGCCTATGCCAGGACCCATATTGGGACGGTAGGGAAGCATAGTAATGTCCGAGGTATAGATACAGTTGCTTCTCATAAATGGTAGTAATGTTGTATCAATAGTAGCTGGATCGCCTTCCACCGTCATTGGATAGTTTTGTCCAAGGAAGAGCAAGTTTCCTCCAAGACTTTCAATACTGAACCAGGGAGAAGGTGTTGGCGCTAGTACACTAGTATCGATCTCAAATACCCTGCAATGGATGTTGGAATAGGTCCGGAGAGTGTGACCATGCGAGACAACACCTCCTTCCTTAGTAACATCAGCAGTGCCCTGTATACATACAAGAAGAGGTGATCCATCGGAATAAGTTGGCAGGCGCCACTGAGTATATGGGTCCTGCTCGTCCTCATGCTTGCAAAAAAATTCAAGTACAGGTGGTGGAATGTTCACAGGACCTTGGAAACACAAGAAGGTTAATTAGTAAAGGGAAACTAGCTAACCCGCATGCATGTGGATGAAACAATTATAATTACAGTGGAAGAAAAATGTACCAAAAGCATTAGGATTCCATGCAAAAACAGTGCCACGAGTGGTGGCAGCAAACACAAGACCCTCGTATTGAATTGCATCACAGTACTCATCCATGTACAGAAATTGATTCTTGAGCAATATCCATCGAGGCGTGGAAGTAAGGACGGCAACAAGCTTGTCGAAGATAGCAACAACTTCATAGTTCGTGTAATCCCAAGAGCAGTTGGGAACTCGACAAATTGCTGTCTTCCGTAGACGACAGTCAGCATGATCATATTTGAACTCACGTAGAATACCGGTGTACTCAACCTCTGGGTAGTCATCTGCGATTTTTGGAAGTGGAACCCGGTGACGAGTGTACACATTCACAAGTTCCCACTCGTAGTTGTACCCGATATAAGCAACCCAATCTCCATTTGCGCATGCCCAAGCCTTGCCCTCAAGTGATGGAATCTTAACAACATACGTATCATTATCAAGCAGCATCAACTTACACAACGCGAGGCTTCCCTCATCCCCGTGCCAATCAGCAGGGTCACGTCAAAGAAGATAGAGGAGATCAAACCGCTCCTGGACCCTTGGGTTCCTTGTAATGATGTTATTAGTTGAGTCGAGAATGGTCTTGAACGAACCTGCCATGCTAGCCGAGGTGATGACGTCGCACCGATCAATGAGTTCCTCCACCGCGTCATCATTCAGATCGGGGCAACAATAACGGGGTCGTTTCCGACCTGTTCCCTCCATGGAGAAGACAATCGAACAATGGCAGAAGGATGGGTGAAGGCAAATGGAGGAGGGAGTAAGAGCTAGCGTGCGGCAGCAGTTCCAAATCAAGAGGGAAAGGCGAAGAGTCGGTGGACGGTTGCCACGGTACACGAAGAGGCACCTGGGGAGCGAACGGTTGCCACAGAGGTCACACACTGACGACAAGGGCCGAGTGAACCGCATGTGTATATCGCACACATCTTCATCTGGCTGACCGTTTCGTTTGTGTTGCCTAATCACAAACAGTTCATTCGAGTGAACCGTATGTTGTATATCGCACAAACCTTCATCTGGCTGCCCGTTTCTTTTGTTCCTCCTCATCACAAACAATTCATCCGAGTGAACCGTATGCTGTGTATCGCACACACCTTCATCTAGCTGCCCGTTTCTTTTGTTCCTCCTCATCGCAAACAGTTAATTGAAATGAACTATATGCCCTTCATCACACACGCAACTAAAATCTTAACTGTGTTTGATGCATCCGTCATCGCAAACATTTTATACATTTTTTACGGTTTTCATAGACCACCGTTTGTGATTATTGCATCGCACACAGTTTCTCGAAGGGTCTCTGATCATAGTGTCGCGTTAGCAGCATCCTGTGATAACCCACAAGTATAGGGGATCGCAACAGCTTTCGAGGGTAAAGTATTCAACCCAAATTTATTGATTCGACACAAGGGGAGCCAAAGAATATTCTCAAGTATTAGCAGTTGAGTTGTCAATTCAACCACACCTGGAAAGTTAGTATCTGCAGCAAAGTGTTTAGTAGCAAAGTAATATGATAGTGATGGTAACGGTAACAAAAGAGTAACGAAAGCAAAGTAATGTTTTTGGTATTTTGTAGTGATTGTAACAATAGCAACGGGAAAGTAAATAAGCGTAAACCAGTATATGGAAAGCTCGTAGGCATCGGATCAATGATGGATAATTATGCCGGATGCGGTTCATCATGTAAAAGTCATAACATAGGGTGACACGGAACTAGCTCCAATTCGTCAATGTAATGTAGGCATGTATTCCGAATATAGTCATACGTGCTTATGGAAAAGAACTTGCATGACATATTTTGTCCTACCCTCCCGTGGCAGCGGGGTCCTAATGGAAACTAAGGGATATTAAGGCCTCCTTTTAATAGAGAACCGGAACAAAGCATTAGCACATAGTGAATACATGAACTCCACAATCTACGGTCATTGTCGGTGTCAAAACCGGCGGATCTCGGGTAGGGGGTCCCGAACTGTGCGTTTAAGGCGGATGGTAACAGGAGGCAGGGGACACGATGTTTTACCCAGGTTCGGGCCCTCTTGATGGAGGTAAAACCCTACGTCCTGCTTGATTTATTCTTGATGATATGAGTATTACAAGAGTTGATCTACCACGAGATTGGAGAGGCTAAACCCTAGAAGCTAGCCTATGGTATGATTGTATGTTGTCCGACGGACTAAAACCCTCTGGTTAATATAGACACCGGAAAGGGCTAGGGTTACACAAGGTCGGTTACAAAGGAGGAGATACACATATCCGTATTGCCTAGCTTGCCTTCCACGCCAAGTAGAGTCCCATCCGGACACGAGACGAAGTCTTCAATCTTGTATCTTCATAGTCCAACAGTCCGGCCAAATGATATAGTCCGGAGACCCCCTAATCCAGGACTCCCTCAGTAGCCCCTGAACCAGGCTTCAATGACGATGAGTCCGGCGCGCTGATACGTCCATTTTGCATAATGCTTTTATATCGATATTTATTGCATTATGGACTGTTATTTCACTTTATGTCACAATACTTATGGCTATTCTCTCTTATTTTACAAGGTTTACATAAAGAGGGAGAATGCCGACAGCTGGAATTCTGGGCTGGAAAAGGAGCAACTATTAGAGACCTATTCTGCGCAACTCCAAAAGTCCTGAAACTCCACGAAACATCTTAAAAGAAATAAAGAAAAATCCTCGCCAAAGATGAAGGCCAGGGGGCCCACACCCTGCTCACGAGGGTGGGGGCGCCCCCCCTAGGGCGCGCCCCCTACCTCGTGGGCCCCCTGGTGGCTCTCCGACGTCCATCTTCTCCTATATGAAGTCTTTCGATGAGAAAAAAAATAGGAAGGAACTTTTCGGGATGAGACTCCGCCGCCACGAGGCGGAACCTTGGCGGATCCAATCTAGAGCTCCAGCAGAGCTGTTCTGCCGGGGAAACTTCCCTCCGGGAGGGGGAAATCATCACCATCGTCATCACCAACGCTCCTGTCATCGGGAGAGGGCAATCTCCATCAACATCTTCACCAGAACCATCTCATCTCCAAACCCTAGTTCATCTCTTGCATCCAATTCTTGTCTCAAAGTCCGGGATTGGTGCTAGTAGTGTTGATTACTCCTTGTAGTTGATGCTAGTTGGTTTAATTGGTGGAAGATCATATGTTCAGATCCTATATGCATAGTATTACCCCTCTGATTATGAACATGAATATGCTTTGTGAGTAATTATGTTCGTTCCTGCGGACAAGGGAGAAGTCTTGCAATGACTAGTCATGTGAATTTGGTATTCGTTTGATATTTTGATAAGATGTATGTTGTCTAGCCTCTAGTGGTGTTATGTGAACATCGACTACATAACACTTCACCATTATTTGGGCCTAGAGGAAGGCATTGGGAAGTAATAAGTAGATGATGGGTTGCTAGAGTGACAGAAGCTTAAACCCTAGTTTATGCGTTGCTTCGTAAGGGGCTGATTTGGATCCATATGTTTCATGCTATGGTTAGGTTTACCTTAATACTTTTGTTGTAGTTGCGGATGCTTGCAATAGAGGTAAATCATAAGTGGGATGCTTGTTCAAGTAAGAATAGCACCCAAGCACCGGTCCACCCACATATCAAATTATCAAAGTATCGAACGCGAATCGTATGAACGTGATGAAAACTAGCTTGACGATATTCCCATGTGTCCTCGGGAGCGCTTTTCCTATTATAAGAGTTTGTTCCGGCTTGTCCTTTGCTACAAAAGGATTGGGCCATCTTGCTGCACTTTATTTAATTTTGTTACTTGTTGCTCGTTACAATTTATCCTATCACAAAACTATCTGTTAGCACTTATTTCAGTACTTGCAGAGAATACCTTGCTGAAAACCGCTTATCATTTCCTTCTGCTCCTCGTTGGGTCCGACACTCTTACTTATCGAAAGGACTATGATAGATCCCCTATACTTGTGGGTCATCAAGACTCTTTTCTGGCGCCGTTGCCGGAGAGTGTAGCGCCTTTGGTAGGTGGAATTTGGTATGGAAAAATTTATATAGTGTGCTGAAATTTACTGTCACTTGTCACTATGGAAAGTAATTCTCTGAGGGGCTTGTTCGGGGTATCTTCACCCCGTCTAGTAGAGAAAAGAGTTGCTCCTCAACCTACTGAACCTATTGAAAATGAAACTCCTTTTGAATTTCCTTCGGGTATGATGGAAAAACTGCTAGCTAACCCTTTTACAGGAGATGGAACAAAGCATCCTGATGAACACTTAATATATGTGGATGAAGTTTGTGGATTATTTAAGCTTGCAGGTATACTCGATGATGTTGCTAAGAAGAAGGTCTTCCCTTTATCTTTGAAGGGAGACGCATTGATATGGTATAGGCTATGTGATGATATGAGATCATGGGACTATAAAAGATTGAAGCTGGAATTTCATCAAAAGTATTACCCTATGCATCTTGTTCATCGTGATCGCAATTATATATATAATTTCTGGCCTCGCGAAGGAGAAAGCATCTCTCAAGCTTGGGGGAGGCTTAAATCAATGTTATATTCATGCCCCAATCATGAGCTCCCGAGAGAAATTATTATGCAAAGTTTTTATGCTCGGCTTTCTGATAACAATCGCACCATGCTCGATACTTCTTGTGCTGGCTCTTTTATGATGAAGACTATTGAATTCAGATGGAATTTATTGGATAGAATTAAATGCAACTCTGAAGATTGGGACCTCGACGAAGGTAAGGAGTCAGGTATGACACCTAAGTTTGATTGTGTTAAATCTTTTATGGATACCGATATTTTCCGTAAGTTTAGCACTAAATATGGACTTGACTCTGAGATAGTAGCTTCTTTCTGTGAATCTTTTGCTACTTATGTTGATCTCCCTAAGGAGAAGTGGTTTAAATATCATCCTCCCATAGAAGTAAAAGTAGCTGCACCTATTAAAGTTGAAGAAAAGACTGTCACTTATAATGATCATATTGTTCCTACTTCTTATATTGAGAAACCACCTTTCCCTGTTAGAATAAAGGATCATGCTAAAGCTCCAACTGTTGTTCGTAAAAGCAATATTAGAACTTATACACCTCCTGAGCAAGTTAAAGTAGAACCTAATATTGCTATTTTTAAAGATCTCTTGTCTGATAATATTGATGGGCATGTTATTCAGTTCGAAGGTGAAACTGCTAGAATTGCTAAACCTTGTGATAAAGATAAACATAGACCTGTGGTAGGCGTGCCTGTTATTTTTGTTAAAATAGGAGATCATTGTTATCATGGCTTATGTGATATGGGTGCAAGTGCTAGTGTTATACCGCATACTTTATACAAAGAGATTAAGAATGAAATTGCACCTGCTGAGTTAGAAGGTATTGATGTCATAATTAAACTTGCCAATAGAGATACTATTTCACCAATTGGAATTGTTAGAGATGTTGAAGTCTTGTGTGGGAAAACTAAATATCCTGCTGATTTTCTTGTTCTTGGTTCCCCACAAGATAGCTTTTGTCCCATTATATTTGGTAGACCTCTCTTAAATACCGTCAATGCTACCATAGATTGCAAAAAGAATGTTGTTACTGTTGGCTTGGATGATATGGTTCATGAGCTTAATTTCTCTAAATTTAGTAAACAACATCGTGAGGAAGAATTATCTAGTAAGGATGAAATTATTGGTCTTGCTTCTATTGCCGTACCTCCTAGTGATCCTTTAGAACATTATCTGCTAGACCATGAAAATGATATGTTCATGAATGAAAGAAGGGAAATAGATGAAGTATTCTTTAAATAGGAACCTATTCTGCAACACAATTTGCTTGTTGAAATCTTAGGGGATCCTCCTCCACCCAAGGGTGATCCCGTGTTTGAGCTTAAACTGTTGCCTGATAATCTTAAATATGCTTATCTTGATGAAAAGAAGATATATCATGTTATTATTAGTGCTAACCTTTCAGAGCATGAAGAAGAAAGATTATTGAAAACTCTGAAGAAGCATCATGCTGCTATTGGATATACTCTTGATGATCTTAAGGGCATTAGTCCCACTCTATGTCAACATAAAATAAATTTGGAAGCATATGCCAAACTAATTCGTGATCCTCAACGACGTCTGAATCCTAAAATGAAAGAAGTGGTAAGAAAAGAAATACTAAAGCTTCTGGAGGCAGGTATAATCTATCCCGTTGTTGATAGTGAGTGGGTAAGTCCTGTCCATTGTGTCCCTAAGAAAGGAGGTATTACTGTTGTTCCTAACGATAAACATGAATTGATTCCACAAAGAATTATCATAGGTTATAGGATGGTAATTGATTTCCACAAATTAAATAAAGCTACTAAGAAAGATCATTACCCCTTACCTTTTATTGATCAAATGCTATAAAGATTATGCAAACATACACACTATTGCTTTCTAGATGGTTATTTTGGTTTCTCTCAAATACCTGTGTCGGCTAGAGATCAATCAAAAACTACTTTTACATGCCCTTTTGGTACTTTTGCTTATAGATGTATGCCTTTTGGTTTATGTAATGCACCTGCTACCTTTCAAAGATGCATGATGGCTATATTCTCTGACTTTTGTGAAAATATTTGTGAGGTTTTCATGGACGACTTTTCCATCTATGGTTCCTCTTTTGATGATTGCCTGAGAAATCTTGATCGAGTTTTGTAGAGACGTGAAGAAACTAATCTTTTCTTGAATTGGGAAAAGTGCCACTTTATGGTTAATGAAGGTATTGTCTTGGGGCACAAAGTTTCTGAAAGAGGTATTGAAGTTGATAAAGCCAAGGTTGATGCTATTGAAAAGATGCCATGTCCCAAGGACATCAAAGGTATAAGAAGTTTCCTTGGTCACGCCGGATTTTACAGGAGGTTCATTAAGGACTTCTCAAAAATTTCTCGGCCTCTGACTAATTTATTGCAAAAAGATATACCATTTGTCTTTGATGATGATTGTGTAGAAGCATTTGAAATACTTAAGAAAGCATTAGTCACTTCACCTATTGTTCAGCCACCTAATTGGAACCTACCCTTTGAAATTATGTGTGATGCTAGTGATTATGTTGTAGGTGTTGTTCTAGGGCAAAGAGTTGATAAGAAATTAAATGTTATTCATTATGCTAGTAAGACTCTAGACAATGCTCAAACAAATTATGCTACTACTGAAAAGGAGCTTTTAGCAGTTGTATTTGCTTGTGATAAGTTCAGATCTTATATTGTTGATTCTAAAGTAACTATTCAAACTAATCATGCTGCTATTAAATATCTTATGGAAAAGAAAGATGCTAAACCTAGACTTATTAGATGGGTTCTCTTGCTACAAGAATTTGATTTGCATATTGTTGATAGAAAGGGAGCTGAGAACCCCGTTGCAGACAACTTGTCTAGGTTAGAAAATATTCTTGATGACCCACTACCTATTAATGATAGCTTTCCTGATGAACAATTAAATGTTATAAGTACTTCTCGTAATACTCCATGGTATGCTGATTATGCTAATTATATTGTTGCTAAGTTTATACCACCTAGCTTCACATACCAGCAAAAGAAAAAGGTTTTCTATGATTTAAGACATTACTTTTGGGATGACCCACATCTTTATAAAGAAGGAGTAGATGGTGTTATTAGACGTTGTGTACCTGAGCATGAACAGGAACAGATCCTACACAAGTGTCATTCCGAGTCTTATGGAGGACACCACGCTGGAGATAGAAATGCACATAAGGTATTGCAATCTGGTTTTTATTGGCCTACTCTCTTCAAGGATGCCCGTAAGTTTGTCTTATCTTGTGATGAATGTCAAAGAATTGGTAATATTAGTAGACGTCAAGAAATGCCTATGAATTATTCTCTTGTTATTGAACCATTTGATGTTTGGGGCTTTGATTATATGGGACCTTTTCCTGCCTCTAATGGATACACACATATTCTAGTTGCTGTTGATTATGTTACTAAGTGGGTAGAAGCTATTCCAACTAGTAGTGCTGATCATAACACTTCTATTAAAATGCTTAAGGAAGTTATTTTCCCGAGGTTTGGAGTCCCTAGATATTTAATGACTGATGGTGGTTCACACTTTGTTCATGGTGCTTTCCGTAAAATGCTTGCTAAATATGATGTTAATCATAGAATCGCATCTCCTTATCACCCACAGTCTAGTGGTCAAGTAGAGTTGAGCAATAGAGAGCTCAAATTAATTTTGCAAAAGACTGTTAATAGGTCTAGAAATAATTGGTCCAAGAAACTTGATGATGCATTATGGGCTTATAGAACTGCATATAAAAATCCTATGGGTATGTCTCCGTATAAAATGGTTTGTGGAAAAGCATGTCACTTACCTCTCGAACTAGAACATAAGGCATATTGGGCTATTAAAGAGCTTAACTATGATTTTAAACTTGCCGGTGAGAAGAGGTTATTTGATATTAGCTCACTTGATGAATGGAGAACCCAAGCTTATGAAAATGCCAAGTTGTTTAAAGAAAAAGTTAAAAGATGGCATGACAAAAGGATACAAAAGCATGAGTTTAATGTAGGTGATTATGTATTGCTATACAACTCTCGTTTAAGATTTTTTGCAGGCAAACTTCTCTCTAAATGGGAAGGGCCCTATGTTATCAAAGAGGTTTATCGTTCCGGTGCCATAAAAATCAACAACTTCGAGGGCACAAATCCGAAGGTGGTAAACGGTCAAAGAATTAAACATTATATCTCAGGTAATCCCATAAAAGTTGAAACCAATATTATTGAAACCATAACCCCGGAGGAATACATAAGGGACACTTTCCGGAACATTTCAGACTCCGAAAAGGAATAGGTATGTGGTACGGTAAGTAAACCGACTCCAAAACAATTTTTAAGGCAATATTTCTCCGTTTTGGAATATTTAGAAAAATAGAAAAATAAGTAGCAGTCCGGGAAGGACACGAGGGTGGTGGGCGCGCCCTACCCCCCTAGGCGCGGCCCCTACCTCGTGAGCACCTCGTGTGCCTTCCGGACTCCGTTTTCTTGCACGATACGTATTTTGGTCGGTAAAAATTCATTATATATTCTCCGGAAGGTTTTGACTCCCGTATCACGCAAATATCCTCTGTTTTTGTTTTCGAGCTGTTGCTGCTGCAGATTAGAGCAAGATGTCTTCTCAAGAGTCAATCGGAGAGAGCCGGGTATCTAATCCGGCACCAGAACCAAGGGAAAACAGCGACGCTGACCACTTTGGGCCAGCAATGGAGGAAGAGATGGAGGCTGACTTAATGAGAGTAGATGCCATGGAGGATCAAGAAGTCACCTCTCGCCTCCGAGCTGGGTTCACGATGGGGGAACTACAGAGCCCAGCTATTCCAAACTCGGTTATCCCTTCTAATGTTAGATTTCTTTCTTATGAAAATATGAAGAGGAGTGTCAGTTGCTCTTCCGCAGCTATGCAACACCCTTGGGTGCAAGGAGCTTTAGCTGTCACAGGAAAGCTTCGTAAGGAAATAATGGACCTCAAACAGCAAGTCAATAAGCTCGAGGAGGAGAACCGCATCCTGAGGGGAATCATCGCCAAGAATATTACACCGACAACAAAGAAGGAGACATAATCACATGGGTATGGGCACTCCCCTTGGCAACTGCCAAGCTTGGGGGAGGTGCCCCGGTATCGTATCACAATCACAACTCCTATCTTTACCGTTTTTCATAGTTCGATCCTATTAGTAGTATCTTGATCTAGTAGAATAAAGTTTATGGATGATCTAGTTTTGAGTTTGCTTTATGAAATCTCTATGTAATCGAGTCCGTGAGCTATATATAATAAAGATTAGTGTTGAGTCAATGGCTTGATTATTTTGCCATGATCTTGGGTGAATAAAAGAAAAGAGAAAAAGAATAAGAAGAAACAAAAGTTCATATTGATCTTATTGATAGTAATGACTTCACATAGAAAGAGTGTGATGATTAAAATTTGTTGGGAGTTGGCAGACATAGCTTTGGTCATCATTGCAATTAATAGGAAGTAATAAGGAAAGAGAGGTTTCACATATAAATACACTATTATTGACATCTTTTATGATTGGGAGCACTCATCAAAATATGACATGCTAAAGAGTTGATGTTGGACAAGGAAGACAACGTAATGGGTTATGTTTTGTTACATCTGAGATAAAGTATGTTGTCATGGATCATCCAACATGTTGAGCTTGCCTTTCCCCCTCGTGCTAGCCAAATTCTCAGCACCAAGTAGAGATACTACTTGTGCTTCCAAATACCCTTAAACCAGTTTTGCCATGAGAGTCCACCATATCTACCTATGGATTGAGTAAGATCCTTCAAGTAAGTTGTCATCGGTGCAAAGCAATAAAAATTGCTCTAAATATGTATGATTGATTGGTGTGGGAGAAATAAGCTTTATACGATCTTGTGATGCGGAAGTAATAAAAGCGATGGACTGCATAATAAAGGTTCATATCACAAGGGGCAATATAAAGTGACGTTCTTTCGCATTGATATTTTATGCATCCAACCATAAAAGCGCATGGCAACCTCTGCTTCCCTCTGCGAAGGGCCTATCCTTTATTATTATCTTCTACCTTATGCAAAAGTCATGGTGATCTTCACCTTTTCTTTTTCATTTTATCCTTTGGCAAGCTCGGCATGTTGGAAAGAACATGATATATATATATATATATATATATCTAATTGGATGTAGGGGAGCATGAACCATTATTGTTGACATTACCCTTGAGGTAAAAGGTTGTGGGGCAAAACTATAAGCCCCTATCTTTCTCTGTGTCCGATTAAAACTCTGTAACCACAAGTATCGCGTGAGTGTTAGAAATTATGGAGGACTAAATGATAGTTGAGTATGTGGACTTGCTTTTTAGCTCTGACATAGACTCTTTCCGGTGTTATGATAAATTGCAATTGCTTCAATGATTGAGATTATAGTTTGTCGGAGCCCAATAAGGTTTATGATTTATACTTTTGCATTGTGAATAGATCATCACTTGAACATAAGTAATCATATGACAAAATCTATATATGTTGCTGTTATGAGAATAATCATGATGCCTTCATGTCCGTATTTTATTTTTATCGACGCCTCTACCTCTAAACATGAGGACATATTTATTGTTATCGGCTTTTCGCTTGAGGACAAGCGAGGTCTAAGCTTGGGGGAGTTGATACGTCCATTTTGCATCATGCTTTAATATCGATATTTATTGCATTATGGACTGTTATTTCACTTTATGTCACAATACTTATGGCTATTCTCTTATTTTACAAGGTTTACATAAAGAGGGAGAATGCCGGCAGCTAGAATTCTGGGCTGGAAAAGGAACAAATATTAGAGACCTATTCTGCGCAACTCCAAAAGTCCTGAAACTCCATGAAACATCTTAAAAGAAATAAAGAAAAATCCTCGCCAAAGATGAAGGCCAGGGGGCCCACACCCTGCTCACGAGGGTGGGGGCGCCCCCCCCCCTAGGGCACCCCCCTAGGGCGCCCCCTACCTCATGGGCCCCTGGTGGCTCTCCGACGTCCATCTTTTCCTATATGAAGTCTTTCGATGAGAAAAAAATAGGAAGGAACTTTTCGGGACGAGACTCCGCCGCCACGAGGCGGAACCTTGGCGGATCCAATCTAGAGCTCCGGCAGAGCTGTTCTGCCGGGGAAACTTCCCCCCGGGGGGGGGGGGAATCATCACCATCGTCATCACCAACGCTCCTCTCATCGGGAGAGGGCAATCTCCATCAACATCTTCACCAGCACCATCTCATCTCCAAACTCTAGTTCATCTCTTGCATCCAATTCTTGTCTCAAAGTCCGGGATTGGTGCTAGTAGTGTTGATTACTCATTGTAGTTGATGCTAGTTGGTTTAATTGGTGGAAGATCATATGTTCAAATCCTATATGCATATTATTACCCCTCTAATTATGAACATGAATATGCTTTGTGAGTAATTACGTTCGTTCCTGAGGACAAGGGAGAAGTCTTGCTATGAGTAGTCATGTGAATTTGGTATTCGTTTGATATTTTGATAAGATGTATGTTGTCTAGCCTCTAGTGGTGTTATGTGAACGTCGACTACATAACACTTCACCATTATTTGGGCCTAGAGGAAGGCATTGGGAAGTAATAAGTAGATGATGGGTTGCTAGAGTGACAGAAGCTTAAACCCTAGTTTATGCATTGCTTCGTAAGGGGCTGATTTGGATCCATATGTTTCATGCTATGGTTAGGTTTACCTTAATACTTTTGTTGTAGTTGCGGATGCTTGCAATAGAGGTTAATCATAAGTGGGATGCTTGTTCAAGTAAGAACAGCACCCAAGCACCAGTCCACCCACATATCAAATTATCAAAGTATCGAACGCGAATCATATGAACATGATGAAAACTAGCTTGACGATATTCCCATGTGTCCTCGGGAGCGCTTTTCCTATTATAAGAGTTTGTTCCGGCTTGTCCTTTGCTACAAAAGGATTGGGCCATCTTGCTGCACTTTATTTACTTTTGTTACTTGTTGCTCGTTACAATTTATCCTATCACAAAACTATCTGTTAGCACTTATTTCAGTACTTGCAGAGAATACCTTGCTGAAAACCGCTTATCATTTCCTTCTGCTCCTCGTTGGGTTCGACACTCTTACTTATCGAAAGGACTATGATAGATCCCCTATACTTGTGGGTCATCACGCGCAGTGTTGTCTTCGGCATTGCAAGGCGGGTTCCTCCTCCGAACACATCACAGAAGAATTTGAATACAAGGATAGTGTCCAACCCTGCAAAATAAGTTCCAGATACCACCGTAGAGAGAATAATATTTCCACAAATCTTAATCTGCTGACACGTTTTGGCAACATGACATCATGCCATGGCTCGGTGATTATTCGAACCGTTCTTGTTTAACTAGCTCCACACATAACGCGAGGCGGTTTCTTGACACGTCTTGTCAAAGCAGAGATCGTGTTCCCCTTATTACGGGATTCTCATCAATACGGTCATGGGTAACCCAACCGCGCCATCGATTACGGCGCTTGGGGGATAAGCGAGTTTTACCAGGCTAGTGGGGACGCATAGTTTTGTCCGCCCATATAAAGGGATAAGGATTCACCTTTTCATCCACGCCTTCTTCCTCCTTTGCTCATCCATTTTCGCGCACTCGAGCTCCAGTGCCCAAGTCCGCACTTCCCACCTCAACCTTCTCCAACCATGTCCGGAGCGGAAGGCAGGTGGATGGTCTCCTCTGTCACGGAGGGACACATCAAGAAGCTGAGGAGAGTCGGATACCTGCCCGACGACATCGCGCACCGGCTCCCAGATGAGGGGCAGCTCATCCCCACCCCCAGGCCCCATGAGAGGGTAGTGTTCCTTACCCATTTCCTCCGTGGACTGGGATTCCCTCTCCACCCATTCGTCCGGGGGCTCATGTTCTACTACGGCCTGGATTTCCACGATCTGGCCCCGAACTTCATCCTCAACATCTCGGTGTTTATCGTCGTGTGCGAGGCCTTCCTCCGCATCAAGCCCCACTTCGGCTTATGGCTGAAGACCTTCAATGTCAAGCCGAAGGTAGTGAGCGGCCGCCAGGCGGAGTGCGGAGGCGCCATGGTGGGCAAGATGCCCAATGTCACATGGCTCAAGGGCTCCTTCATGGAGACCGTAAAGGGGTGGCAATCGGGGTGGTTCTACATCACCGAGCCGCGTGACCCTAAATGGGCAACGGCCCCCGAGTTCCGATCTGGCATCCCCACGCGGCTCACCTCCTGGCAAGAGAAGGGCCTGTCCTGGGGTAGTTCGGGAGAGCTGACCGGACTCCAAACATGTATTCAAAATATGGTGAACAAGAAGCTCAAACTCGTCAACGTAGTCCAGGTCATGCTCATCCGCCAAATCCTCCCGTGCCAACAACGGGCTTTCAACTTGTGGGAATTCGACCCGGCCCAGCACCGAACTCTGAACAGGCTCTTCGACACAACTCACAAGGATGCCTGGAAGGTGCTATTCAAGGGTGCCGAGGTTCCCCCTCCCACTACCGAGGACCGTGGATTCTGCGTGAAGCGCCAAGCCAGCGCGGTAAGCTGTTTTACCTCTCACAAGATACCTGTTTTTCATAGTTTGACTCTATGCGGGATCTAAGCTCCCGTACCTTTGACAGGACTGGAAGGAGACGGCCGGACAGATCGACTGTCCGGCTCCTTTGCCCGAAGGCCCAGCAGACGCTCTCCTGACGAAGATGCTGACTCCGGCTCCTTACAAAGTGCCGGAGAAGACCAAGAAGGCCAAGGGAACCCGAAAGAGTTCTCGACGCCAGGCGTCATCGGACTCATCGTCCGATAACTCTGCGACACACTCCTCCCCCGAAGACGAGGAGGAAGAAGAAAATGCTCCCCCTTTAGTTGGGGGAGACAAGAAAAGGAAGGCTGCCCCAACTGGGGAGGCCGAAGGGTCCAAGAAGGGAAGGACTCTCCTTCCGGACAGTTCCACCACCCCCGCCGAAGGCAAAGACGAGTGGTTGCTTAGGGCCAAGCCCCTAGCGAAGTCGTAAGTATTCGGATACCAGAGTAACTCATAGCGTTCCTTTGTCGCACTGCTTCCCCTAACGCCGAATATGATTATGCAGGCCGCCACGAGCCTGTATCGATGTATCGTCGGACGGCTCCCTGGGCTCGTCGGATATGGATAGCAATCCACTTCCGACCGCCACCTCCCCTTGCCCTGCGGACGACGCTGAGGTATTGTCTCAAGAGGCACCGGGTCGAGGGGAGACAGTCCCGGAGGCGCCTCAAGGCGACCTTCCGGACTCCGGGAGCAGAGGGAACAAGGCCCCTGAGGGCTCCGAGTTCGGCCCTCAGCCGAACACCGCGCCGGAACCTCCAGTGGTTCCGGACTCGGGCAGGCGCCCTCCTTCCAAGAGGGGCAAGACGCCTATGCCGGTGACCTCTGTCCATCTAGAGGCACCGGACAATCTGCTGGGAGCGCTTCGCAGCGCTTCCATCGACGAGGAGCACCGTACTATTATGAGTGCGGTGGTCCAGAAAGTTCAGTTCGCCAAGAGCAGATTGACTGAAGCCTGTGCCAGCCTTCTAACAGGCTTTGAGGTAAGTGTTTAAAATATAGGAAAAATATTACCGCATAGACAGTAGCCCCTGATGCTCTGTTTGATGTTCACAAAGAAAAGCCGAACAGAGGATCAAACAATATCGCGGGAGTCTAATATAAGTATGTCAATATGCGTATGCAGGCTTCGCTGCTGGCATCTGCCGCACTGACTACGGAGGTCGCCGCACTGAAGCAGGACCTCGAGGGGTCCAATAAAGAGCTCGGCCTTGCGAAGAGGCAGCTCGAGGAGAACAAGGGTAAGTAATACCCTGTCTATAGATATGTATATATAAAAGAAGACGCGATTGCAAAATGACAGGATCATCATATATTTGCCAGGGGCCACGACCGAAGTGGCGACCCTAAAGCAAGCGTTGTCCGAGGCCGAAGATAAAGCGGCCAAGGAGCGCACCGAGCGGGAAAGGCAAGAGGCTCGGGTGAGCGAGGTGCAGCAAGAGCTCCAGGCTCTCGTGACGAAGCACGAGGCGTTGGAGCTTGACTCGAAGACACGAGAGTCTGAGCTTGCCACGGCCCTCGAGAGTGCAAAGAGTGCCAAGGCCGAAGCCCAAAAGGCCCTCCAAGAGATTGACGCGATGAAGAAAATAGCGGCGGGTAAGGCATTCTATATGCAAAGCAAGCATGTGAGAGTAAATTACCTATTACTTACCCGAATCCGGAGCTCTCCAGGAGCATTCGCAAATTTGCTCCGCAGCGTGTCAGATGCCGCGCAGTTTTACCAGGCCGAGGAGGGAAGCTCAACGGAGAAGTTGTTCTAGTCTCAGTATACTGGGACCGAACACCCGATGCCTCTGAGCGACCAGCTAAAGCAGTTGGTCGAGCTACATAAGGCGGCCGAACAGGCCATGAAGGGCCTTATAGTCCGGCTGTGGCCTGGCGACGCCCTTCCGAACAGCTACTTCGGCCTGGTGAGGCGGCTGGTGGATGCCTGCCCACGGCTGGAAGTCGTCAAGCGGTCCGTCTGCATCGAAGGTGCACGCCGGGCTTTCGCCCGTGTGAAGGTGCAATGGGCCAAGCTAGACGCCGTGAAGCTGATCAAGGAAGGACCGTCGCAGGGCAAGGAGCATCGCATCCCCAAAATTTATTATGAGGGTGTCCTGAAGGGTGCCCGTCTTGTAGCGGACGAATGTCCAAAGGATGTAATATTTGAGTAAACTTGCTCGTATGATCCTGTATGATGAAAACTTGTTTCATATGCGCTATGCAACGCTTGTTTGAATTTAAAATATTACCTTATGTTTGGCTGTTTATCCAATCTGATAGATGGCTAGTCCTCGACCTCTGTCCCCATGCCGCGAGTGCTGGGGTGTTCGGGATAAACCTGAGCACTCTTGTTCCCATTTTTGGGTCCTTCGAGGGAGGTGCTCAGCACAGCGAACAAGGCAACCGGACTAATAATGCTTTATCACTCTCACTTAGCCATAGAATTCTATAATTTTAAATTTCAGCGAAGCCCCTAGTATTCGGAAGGCCAAATTCGGGGCGCGATACACGCCTTTAAGCTGGACAGGACCGGCTCCTCGCTCTAAGCGGCATAAGTCTTTAGGGACTCGGAACCTCGCCGAACAGCGACCAGTCTCTCGCCTTATCATGACAGTCTGTTTTAGCTTTCTCTACTGAGGTGCTTAGCCCAGCAGAACCGGGGCACAATCGCAGTAGTTTTCCTAGTGCTGCCTTAGCCGATAGAGCGGAACGTAAGGTACCAAAACATAGGAGCCGGGCAAACCCAACATTTGACCAAAGACATGATTCGGACCTGATGCATATAATGCTATAAGTTCGGGGTGCCGCACTTGTGGAAGTGTTCGGACTTCTCACACCATAATGTGGGGTACTTAAGCCCCTGGTGTATTGGCCGTACCAAGGTGTACGGTTGCAAGGCGTCATTAATGAACACATATATAAAAAACAAGAATGCAATAATAGTCGTAATGTTATGCATTGTTTATTCGAAAAGGTGCGTTAAAGCAGAATGATACAGATAGTGCGATAAGCAAAAAGTAGGTCGATGTCCCTTCCAAGGGCAAGTTGAGGAATAGTATTAAAGAAAATATTTCACTCGTTATCGTAATCCACCTGGGAGTTCCATGGTGTGACATAGCTTTCTGCCTCCTTGGTTGCTGCATCATGTGTTCGGCAATCATGCTGCCGAACAGGGTTTCTAGAGATTAAAGTCCTAAAAGAGAAAAATAACAAAGCGGGAAGCCCCTAGTGCGGATTAAGCCGCATATTGGGGCGTGTCGTAGTTGTGCCCCCTCTCCGCCTGTGCCGATGGTATTATTAATGCGTAATTATGTACGCGAGGCACAAATTTCACCGTTTGGCTTGGGACGGGGTGGGGGCCGCATTGCTACGCGAGCTCAGATCATGCCAGGCGGTCTAGTTGCCGATTACTCGGAGCGCGCTTGAAGGTGTCTGGGTCTTGAAACGCCGAACTGGTGGATTGCCTTGAGAGGCTGCTTTGCACTTCTGCTGCGAGGGCCGCAGTGTGCTCCTCCTTGCGAAGAGAGCGCTCTGTGTTTCCATTAACTGTGATGACCCCCCGAGGTCCTGGCATCTTGAGCTTGAGGTATGCATAATGCGGTACCGCATTGAATCTCGCAAATGCGGTTCGCCCAAGCAGTGCATGATAGCCACTGCGGAACGGGACTATATCGAAGATTAATTCTTCGCTTCAGAAGTTATCCGGGGATCCGAAGACCACTTCCAGTGTAACTGAGCCTGTGCAATGGGCCTCTACACCTGGAATGACACCTTTAAAGGTCGTTTTTGTGGGTTTGATCCTTGAGGGTTCTATACCCATTTTGCACACTGTGTCCTGGTAAAATAGGTTCAGGCTGCTGCCGCAATCCATAAGGACTCTAGTGAGTGAAATCCGTTGATGATTGGGTCTAGGACCAGTGCGGCGAATCCACCATGACGGATACTAGTGGGGTGGTCCCTGCGATCAAAGGTTATCAGACAGGAGGACCATGGGTTGAACTTTGGGGCGACTTGCTCCAACGCATATATGTCCCTGAGCTCACGCTTCCGCTCCCTCTTGGGGATGTGGGTTGCGTATATCATGTTCACCGTCCGCACTTGTGGGGGAACCTCTTCTGTCCTCCGATGTTCGGCTGCCGGGGCTCTTCCTCGTCATCGCTATGTGGCTCCTTATCTTTGTTTTTGGCAATTAACTTGCCGGCCTTCTTGAAGACCCAACAATCCCTATTGGTGTGGTTGGCTGGCTTATCGGGGGTGCCGTGTATTTGGCACGAGCGATCGACTATGCGGTCCAAACTGGACGGGCCCGGAGTGCTTTGTTTGAATGGCTTTTTCCGCTGACCGGGTTTAGAGCCTTTGAATCAGGCATTTACTGCCGTATCTTCAGTATTATCGCTATCAATGCGGCGCTTATGTTTGTTGCGACGTGACCTGCTATTGCCGTCCTTGGTATCCGAATTACCATGGTTCTTTGATATGTTATTACTGTGAGCCCGCCAGCTGTCTTCTCCCGCACAAAAGCGGGTCATGAGTGTCGTGAGGGCTGCCATAGATTTCGGCTTTTCCTGACCAAGGTGCCGGGCTAGCCACTCATCGCGGATGTTGTGTTTGAAAGCTGCTAGGGCCTCTGCATCCGGATAGTCGACGATTTGATTTTTCTTTGTTAGGAACCGAGTCCAGAATTGCCTGGCCGATTCTTCTGGCTGCTGAATTATGTGGCTCAAGTCATCGGCATCTGGTGGTCGCACATAAGTGCCCTGGAAGTTGTCGAGGAATGCGGCCTCCAGATCTTCCCAGCAGCTAATGGACTCTGCTGGCAAGCTGTTAAGCCAATGCTGCACTGGTCCTTTGAGCATTAGTGGGAGGTATTTGATGGCGTGTAAGTCATCACCGCGGGCCATGTGGATGTGGAGGAGCAAATCCTCGATCCATACCGCAGGATCTGTTGTGCCGTCGTATGATTCAATATTTACGGGTTTGAAACCCTCTGGGATTTGATGATCCATTACTTCGTCCGTGAAGCATAGGGGGTGTGCGGCGCCTCTATACTGGGCTATGTTGCGACGCAGCTCGAATGAGTCGTGTCCGCTGTGGTCGGCCCGGCCGGACTTACTTCTACTGTATCCGGAGTGACGTTTATCGTCTTGCATAGTGGCGCGCCCTCGTGATCCGTAGATTGATCTTGCATGTTTTGCTTTGTCCTCCAATACGTCTCGCAGGTCTGGCGTATTTCCCCATGCCTTTTTATTTGAATGGCGTCGGGGTGCAGGCTGAGTTTTTGGCTGGAATGCCTCTCGATCGCGGCCGCGAGCTGGCCGATCAGCCGCGTCATACACTTCTTCCTCCGGTCGGGGTAGCAACCTGCATTTTGGGTAACTCTTGGAGGGGCGCTCGAGTTTATATTCCTCAGCCGCGAGGACTTCAGTCCATCTGTCAGCTAGCAGATCTTGATCAGCTTGAAGCTGCTGCTGCTTTTTATTAAGGCTATTGGACGTGGCTATAAGACGGCGCTTGAAGCGCTCTTGTTCGACGGGATCCTCTGGCACGACGAATTCGGCATTGTCAAGGCTTGCCTCGTCTTCGGAGGGGGCATGTAATTATCATCCTCCGCCTCTCCATCTGCCACTCTCTCTGGAGGGCTGGCCTTTCCATCCTCCTGTCCTAGATCGTGTTGGAGGGGATTGTTGCCATCTTCGGCACTATCTGGAGTGTTATTATCTCCTGTGCCGGTATCACCACTTTTGCTTTGGCGGGACTTAGAGCGGCGCCGCTGACGTCGGCGCTTGGGTTGCTTCTTGGAGGGGTCATCCTCCACTGTCTCGTCGCCGTTGCCTTCTTTGGGTGCGTCCACCATGTATATATCGTATGATGAGGTGACTGTCCAGTGCCCTGTGGGCAGTGGTTCCTGTTAGTCTCCCGCATTGTCGTCCATACCGTTGATGTCTTCGGAGTCGAAGTCGAGCATGTCAGTTAGGTCATCGACAGTGGCTACTAAGTGGGTGGTGGGTGGGCCGCGAATTTCTTCATCGTCCGCATCCCAATCCTGTCGGACATAGTTCGGCCAGGATCCTCCTGACAAGGAGAGAGACCTTAATGAGTTCAGTATGTCGCCAAAGGGTGAGTGCTGAAAAATATCCGCGGAGGTAAACTCCATGATCGGCGCCCAATCGGATTCTCTAGGAACGGGCGCAGGCGGTTCGGAGTCCGTGGCCGGAGAAGGATCCGGCAGTTTGACAACACGGCTCTTGTGCAGGGTAAGGTCGATGTTCGGCTCGATCGCCGATGAGGATAAGGCTTCTGTGGCGGGGTCCATCCACCCGTCCATGGACGGCGCAACTGGCTCCGAATTGAGGGTTGGAGCGGCTGCCGGTGCGATCTCCTGAACACTGTCTGATGGTAGAGCTAAATCGTACTCATCGTGACCGCGTGACGCACAAGGCAGAGGCTCGAATCCATCGAAGATCAAGTCTCCGCAGATATCGGCCGTGTAGTTTAAGCTTCCAAACCTGACCTGGTGGCCAGGGGCGTAACTTTTCGGTTTGCTCCAGATGGCCAAGCGAGTTGGCCCGCAGTGCGAAGCCGCCGAACACAAAGATCTGTCCGGGGAGAAAAGTCTCACCCTGGACTGCATCGCTATCGATGATAGAAGGAGCCATCAAGCCTAATGGCGACGACACAGAGGAACTCTCAATGAAAGCACCAATGTCAGTGTCAAAACCGGCGGATCTCGGGTAGGGGGTCCTGAACTGTGCGTCTAAGGCGGATGGTAACAGGAGGCAGGGGACACGATGTTTTACCCAGGTTCGAGCCCTCTTGATGGAGGTAAAACCCTACGTCCTACTTGATTTATTCTTGATGATATGAGTATTACAAGAGTTGATCTACCATGAGATCGGAGAGGCTAAACCCTAGAAGCTAGCCTATGGTATGATTGTATGTTGTCCTACGGACTAAAACCCTCCGGTTTATATAGACACCGGAAAGGGCTAGGGTTACACAAGGTCCGTTACAAAGGAGGAGATACACATATCCGTATTGCCTAGCTTGCCTTCCATGCCAAGTAGAGTCCCATCCGGACACGAGACAAAGTCTTCAATCTTGTATCTTCATAGTCCAACAGTCCAGCCAAAGGATATAGTCCGGCTGTCTGGAGACCCCCTAATCCAGGACTCCCTCAGTCATCACCGGTAAGTATCCCGATTATTGTCACTTCAGGGTTAACGGATCATAACACATAATAGGTGACTATAGACTTGCAAGATAGGATCAAGAACTCTCATATATTGATGAAAACATAATAGGTTCAGATCTGAAATCATGGCACTCGGGCCCTAGTGACAAGTATTAAGCATAGCAAAGTCATAGCAACATTAATCTCAGAACATAGTGGATACTAGGGATCAAACCCTAACAAAACTAACTCGATTACATGGTAAATCTCATCCAACCCATCACCGTCCAGCAAGCCTACGATGGAATTACTCACGCACGGCGGTGAGCATCATGAAATTGGTGATGGAGGATGGTTGATGATGACGACGGCGATGAATCCCCCTCTCCGGAGCCCCGAACAGACTCTAGATCAGCCCTCCCGAGAGGTTTTAGGGCTTGGCGGCGGCTCCGTATCGTAAAACGCGATGATTTCTTCTCTCGTATTTTTTTCTCCCCGAAAGCAGTTATATAGAGTTGGAGTTGGAGTCGGGAGGTCTCCAGGGGGCCCACGAGGTAGGGGGCGCGCCCTAGGGGGGGCGCTCCCACCCTCGTGGCAAGGGTGTGGGCCCCCTGGTCTTCATCTTTGGCAAGGATTTTTTATTATTTATTGTAAGATATTCCGTGGAGTTTTAGGTCATTCCGAGAACTTTTGTTTTCTGCACATAAAACAACATCATGGCAATTCTGCTGAAAACAGCGTCAGTCCGGGTTAGTTCCATTCAAATCATACAAATTAGAGTCCAGAACAAGGGCAAAAGTGTTTGGAAAAGTAGATACGACAGAGACGTATCAACTCCCCCAAGCTTAAACCCTTGCTTGTCCTCAAGCAATTCAGTTGACAAACTGAAAGAAATAAAGAAAAACTTTTACAAACTCTGTTTGCTCTTGTTGTTATAAATATGTCAAGCTATAATTCAAGTTTTCAGCAAAGATTATAACTAACCCCATTCGCAATAACGCATAGGTCTCAAGTTTACTCATATCAATAGCATAATCAACTAGCGTGCCATAATAATAAAACTCGGATGACAACACTTTCTCAAAACAATCATAATATGATATAACAAGATGATATCTCGCTAGCCCTTTCTGAGACTGCAAAACATAAATGTAGAGCACCTTTAAAGATCAAGGACTGACTAGACATTGTAATTCATGGTAAAAGAGATCCAATCATAGTCACACCCAATATAAATTAACAGTAATGAATGCAAATGACAGTGGTGCTCTCCAACTGGTGCTTTTAATAAGAGGGTGATGACTCAACATAAAAGCAAATAGATAGGCCCTTCGCAGAGGGAAGCAGGGATTTGTAGAGGTGCCAGAGCTCGGTTTTGAAATAGAAGTGAATAATATTTTGAGCGGTGTACTTTCATTGTCAACATAACAACCAAGAGATGGCGATATCTTCCATGCTACACACATTATAGGCGGTTCCCAAACAGAATGGTAAAGTTTATACTCCCCCTCCACCAAAAAACATCAATCCATGGCTTGCTCGAAACAACGAGTGCCTCCAACATACATTAGGTCCCAGGGGGAGTTTTGTTTGCAATTATTTTGATTTAGTTTGCATAAAGCATGGGACTGGGCATCCCGGTGACCAGCCATTTATCTCGTGAGTGAGGAGCGGAGTCCACTCCTCTTGAGAATAACCCACCTAGCATGGAAGATACAGGCATCCCTAGTTGATACATGAGCTATTCGAGCATACAAAAAAGGATGATTATTTGAAGGTTTAGAGTTTGGCACATACAAATTTACTTGGAACGGCAGGTAGATACCGCATATAGGAAGGTATAGTGGACTCATGTGGAATAACTTTGGGGTTTAAGGAGTTTGGATGCACAAGCAGTATTCCCGCTTAGTACAGGTGAAGACTAGCAAAAGACTGAGAAGCGACCAACTAGAGAGCGACAACAGCCATGTACATGCATTAAAATTAATAAACATTGGATGCAAGCATGAGTAGGATATAAGCCACCATGAACATAAATATCGTCAAGGCTATGTTGATTTGTTTCAACTACATGCGTGAACATGTGCCAAGTCAAGTCACTTAAATCATTCAGAGGAGGATACCACCCTATCATACCACATCATAACCATTTTAATAGCATGTTGGCACGCAAGGTAAACCATTATAACTCATAGCTAATCAAGCATGGCACAAGAAACTATGATCTCTAATTATCATTGCAAACATGTTTATTCATAACAAGCTGAATCAAGAACGATGAACTCATCATATTTACAAAAACAAAAGAGGTCAAGTTCGTACCAGCTTTTCTCATCTCAGTCAGTCCATCATATATCATCATAATTGCCTTTCACTTGCACGACCGAACGATGTGAATAATAATAAGAGTGCACATGCATTGGACTAAGCTGGAATCTGCGAGCATTCAATAAACAGGAGAAGACAAAGCAATATGGGCTCTTGGTTAAATCAACAATAAAGCATATAAGAGCCACTTCAACAATTTAATCATGGTCTTCTCCTACTGACCCCCAAAGAAAAGAAAAGAAATAAAACTATTTACACGGGAAAGCTCCCAACAAGCAAAAGAAGAACGGGAAATCTTTTTGGGTTTTCTTTTTAATTACTACTACAAGCATGGAAAGTAAATTAATTAAAAGCTACAACTATTTTTTTTTGGTTTTTTCTTAAGGTTTATTAATCACACAAGAAGAAAGCATAAAAGGAAATAAACTAGCATGGATGATACAATGAAAAAGTATGAGCACCGACATCTAGCAATGAGTGTGTGTGAACATAAATGTAATGTCGGTGAGAAATACGTACTCCCCCAAGCTTAGACTTTTGGCCTAAGTTGGTTTATGGCCACGGCTGGCCTGGATGATATCCATAATAATAGTTGGGGTCATACTGCGATGAGGAAGAAGAAGGCTCCGATTGCCACTGGCTGGCAATCATCTCCGGATCCCACTGATAGTTAGACTGTCGTGAAGGATCAAATTGTGGTTCCAGTTTTGGCTCCTCGGCTGGTGCAGGGTTCCGGTAGGCGTGGATAGCCGTCAACGGAACAAGGTACGTGTTGATCGCATTGGTCGTGGAGGAAAGCAGTGAGGCCTGCATTATGAGCCAACTCGTGAAAATCTTCATAAATCACTACTGCTCTTAAGAAATCCTCGGAAGGCCATTCACGCGCCCGAACCTCCGCGGTGCGCGGCAAATTATACTTAGGCTTTGGTGCCTTTTCCTTCGAGCTTTGGCTCGATGAGCCCCTCAATAATCTCCTCATCATTTTATGGAAAATTCTGAAATTTTTAGTAACTTCAAAATAAAAGTAAACCAAACTCAATAATATTGATAGCAACTACTCCTACAAGTGCCTAGAGCCTATATCATGCATCAAAAATACTTTTGACCATATAAATTTGACATGCAAGCAAAAGAATAGGGTCACGTAAGCAGCAAAAATTTGCAATGAATAAAGCACTAGAACAAAAACTAATTGGACCAATGGAGGAGTCACATACCAAGGAACAATCTCCCCAAGCAGTTTTGTGAGAGGTGCTTTGAGCAAGGAGATTGAAAATGGCAGCAAAACGAGCTTGGACTCGGGTTTGAGCTGGTTTTTCGTGTTTGTGGGAGGAAGAAGAAGAGGATGGGTGCAGGAATAAGTGGAGGAGGGCCACCAGGGGCCCACGAGGCAGGGGGCGTGCCCTAGGGGGGTGGGCGCGCCCTCCACCCTCGTGGCAAGGTGGTTGGCCCCCTGGTGTGTTCTTTGTTCCATAAATCCTCAAATATTCTAGAAAAATCATATTTAATTTTCAGGGCATTTGGAGAACTTTTATTTTCGAGGTATTTTTATATTGCACGGATAATCAGATAACAGACCGACAAATAATTATTTTTATTTTATTTAATATAAATAACAGAAAGTAAAAGTGGGGTACAGAAGGTTGTGCTTCTAGTTTCATCCATCTCATGATCATCAAAAGGAATCCACTAACAAGGTTGATCAAGTCTTGTTAACAAACTCATTCCGATTAACATGAAACCGGAGAAATTTCGAATAACACTAGGTTACCTCAACGGGGATATGCACATCCCCAATAATAAGTATATCATATTTCTTCTTGACAGTAGGAAGAGGAAATTCAAAACCTCCAAATATAATCGATGGAATTTTTCCGGTAGAATTGATACTATGAACTTGAGGTTGTTTCCTCGGAAAGTGTACCGTATGCTCATTACCATTAACATGAAAAGTGACATTGCCTTTGTTGCAATCAATAACAGCCCCTGCAGTATTAAGAAAAGGTCTTCCAAGAATAATAGACATACTATCGTCCTCGGGAATATCAGGAATAACAAAGTCCGTTAAAATAGTAACGTTTGCAACTACAACAGGCACATCCTCACAAATACCGACAGGTATAGCAGTTGATTTATCAGCCATTTGCAAAGATATTTCAGTAGGTGTCAACTTATTCAAGTCAAGTCTACGATATAAAGAGAGAGGCATAACACTAACACCGGCTCCAAGATCACATAAAGCGGTTTTAACATAGTTTCTTTTAATGGAGCATGGTATAGTAGGTACTCCTGAATCTCCAAGTTTCTTTGGTATTCCACCCTTAAAAGTATAATTAGCAAGCATGGTGGAAATTTCAGCTTCTGGTATCTTTCTTTTATTTGTAATAATATCTTTCATGTACTTAGCATAAGGATTTGTTTTAAGCATATCAGTTAATCGCATACGTAAAAAGATAGGTCTAATCATTTCAGCAAAGCACTCAAAATCCTCATCATCCTTTTTCTTGGATGGTTTGGGAGGAAAAGGCATGGGTTTCTGAACCCAAGGCTCTCTTTCTTTACCATGTTTCCTAGCAACAAAGTTTTTCTTATCATAACGTTGATTCTTTGATTGTGGGTTATCAAGATCAACAGCAGGTTCAATTTCTACATCATTATCATTACTAGGTTGAGCATCATTATGAACATCATCATTAACACTTTCATTAGGTTCATGTTCATTACCAAATTGTGTTTCAGCATCAGACATAGAGATATCATTTGGATTATCAGGTGGTTTAGCAATAGGTTCACTAGAAGTTTGCACAGTTCTATCATTTTTCTTTTTCTTCTTTTTAGAAGAACTAGGTGCATCAATATTATTTCTCTGATAATCTTGCTCAATTCTCTTAGGGTGGCCTTCAGGATACAAAGGTTCCTGAGTCATTCTACCAGTTCTAGTAGCCACTTTAACAGCATAATCATTTTTCTTACTATTCATCTCATTGAGCAATTCTTTTTGAGCTTTAAGTACTTATTCTACTTGAGTGGTAACCATAGAAGCATGTTTACTAATAAGTTTAAGTTCACCTTTGACATTAGCCTTATAATCACCCAAGTGTTCAAGCATATTTGAATTGTATTTCAATTGTCTACCAAAATAAGCATTAAAATCTTCTTGCTTAGCCATAAATTTATCAAACTCATCTAAGCATGGGCTAGCAAACTTAGTAAATGGGATTACAGCTTTATCATATCTATAGAGAGAATTTACCTTTACTACCTGTGTTGGGTTATCAAGACCATGAGTTCCTTCAATAGGTAATGAATTAAGATTATATGTTTCTTCAACAGGCGGTAAATTAAGACCGTGTATTTCTTCAATAGGAGGTAAATTCTTAACATCTTCAGCTTTAATACCCTTTTCTTTCATAGATTTCTTTGCCTCTTGCATATCTTCAGGGCTGAGAAATAGAATACCCCTCTTCTTCGGAGTTGGTTTAGGAATAAGCTCAGGAATTGGCTCCGGAGGTGTCCAATTATTTTCATTTGTCAACAAATTATTCAATAGAATTTAAGCCTCATCCGGTGTTCTTTCCCTGAAAACAGAACCAGCACAACTATCCAGGTAATCTCTGGAGGCATCGGTTAGTCCATTATAAAAGATATCAAGTATTTCATTTTTCTTAAGAGGATGATCAGGCAAAGCATTAAGTAATTGGAGAAGCCTCCCCCAAGCTTGTGGGGGACTCTCTTCTTCGATTTGCACAAAATTATATATATATATATCCCTTAAAGCAGCTTGTTTCTTATGAGCAGGGAAATATTTAGCAGAGAAGTAATAAATCATATCCTGGGGACTACGCACACAACCAGGATCAAGAGAATTAAACCATATCTTAGCATCACCCTTTAATGAGAACGGAAATATTTTAAGGATATAAAAGTAACGAGTTCTCTCATCTTTAGTGAACAGGGTGGCTATATCATTCAATTTATTAAGATGTGCCACAACAGTTTCAGATTCATAACCATGAAAAGGATCAGATTCAACCAAAGTAATTATATGAGGCTCAACAGAGAATTCATAATCCTTAGCAGTAACAAAGATAGGTGAAGTAGCAAAAGCAGGGTCAGGTTTCATTCTAGCATTTAGAGATTGCTTAATCCATTTAGCTAATAATCTTTTGAGTTCATTTCTATTTTTGCAAGCTAAAATAGCTAAAGAAGCTTCTTGATCAAAAACATAACCCTTAGGAATAACTAGTGATTCTTCATCATCACTTTCATCAGTATCATTAGATTCAATATTTTCAATTTCTCTAGCTCTGGCAAGTTGTTCATCAAGAAAATCACTAAGTGGCACAGTAGTATCAGGCATAGAGGTAGTTTCATCATAAGTATCATGCGTAGCAGAAGTGGCATCATCAATAACATGCGACATATCAGAACGAATAGCAGAAGCAGGTGTAGGTGTCGCAAGCTTACTTAAAACAGAAGGTGAATCGAGTGCAGAGCTAGATGGCAGTTCCTTACCTCCCCTCGTAGTTGAGGGATAGATCTTGGTTTTTGGATCTCTCAAGTTCTTCATAATGATAAGCAGATATAAATCCCAAGTGACTCAAAGAATAGAGCTATGATCCCCAGCAACGACGCCGGAAAATAGTCTTGATAATCCACAAGTATAGGGGATCGCAACAGCTTTCGAGGGTAAAGTATTCAACCCAAATTTATTGATTCGACACAAGGGGAGCCAAAGAATATTCTCAAGTATTAGCAGCTGAGTTGTCAATTCAACCACACCTGGAAACTTAGTATCTGCAGCAAAGTGTTTAGTAGCAAAGTAATATGATAGTGATGGTAACGGTAACAAAAGAGTAACGAAAGCAAAGTAATGTTTTTGGTATTTTGTAGTGATTGTAACAATAGCAACGGGAAAGTTAATAAGCGTAAACCAGTATATGGAAAGCTCGTAGGCATCGGATCAATGATGGATAATTATGCCGGATGCGGTTCATCATGTAACAGTCATAACATAGAGTGATACAGAACTAGCTCCAATCCATCAATGTAATGTAGGCATGTATTCCGAATATAGTCATACGTGCTTATGGAAAAGAACTTGCATGACATCTTTTGTCCTACCCTCCCATGGCAGCGGGGTCCTAATGGAAACTAAGGGATATTAAGGCCTCCTTTTAATAGAGAACCGGAACAAAGCATTAGCACATAGTGAATACATGAACTCCTCAAACTACGGTCATCACCTGTAAGTATCCCAATTATTGTCACTTCGGGGTTAACGGATCATAACACATAATAGGTGACTATAGACTTGCAAGATAGGATCAAGAACTCTCATATATTGATGAAAACATAATAGGTTCAGATCTGAAATCATGGCACTCGGGCCCTAGTGACAAGCATTAAGCATAGCAAAGTCATAGCAACATCAATCTCAGAACATAGTGGATACTAGGGATCAAACCCTAACAAAACTAACTCGATTACATGGTAAATCTCATCCAACCCATCACCGTCCAGCAAGCCTACGATGGAATTACTCACGCACGGCGGTGAGCATCATGAAATTGGTGATGGAGGATGGTTGATGATGACGACGGCGACGAATCCCCCTCTCCGGAGCCCCGAACGGACTCCAGATCAACCCTCTCGGGAGGTTTTAGGGCTTGGCGGCGGCTCCGTATCGTAAAACGCGATGATTTCTTCTCTCGTATTTTTTTCTCCCCGAAAGCAGTTATATAGAGTTGGAGTTGGAGTAAGGAGGTCTCCAGGGGGCCCACGAGGTAGGGGGGCACGCCCTAGGGGGGCGCCCCCACCCTCGTGGCAAGGGTGTGGCCCCCCTGGTCTTCATCTTTGGCGAGGATTTTTTATTATTTATTGTAAGATATTCCATGGAGTTTCAGGTCATTCCGAGAACTTTTGTTTTCTGCACATAAAACAACATCATGGCAATTCTGTTGAAAACAGCGTCAGTCCGGGTTAGTTCCATTCAAATCATACAAATTAGAGTCCAAAACAAGGGCAAAAGTGTTTGGAAAAGTAGATACGACGGAGACGTATCATCCTGTAGTAGTGTAGGATAGACCGAATGGAAACAATAGCTTTGTGTTATTTTAGTACGAACTCTTGAATAGATTGAACAGAAAGAATAGCTTTGAGATGGTTTCGTGCCCTACAAACAATTTCTATCTTTTGTTCTCCGCTAATAGGAACTCGGGAGTAATTCTTTATTTCACTTTGAGGGATAATCATATGATCCAACTATGTTAGCATTGTTGAGAGATTGCACTAGCAAGTACGGACCCTAGGCCTTGTTTTTAAGCATTGCAATACCGTTTTTGTGCCCATTTACTATTTGCTACCTTGCTGTTTTTATTTATTCACATTATAAAAAAATATTTCTACCATCCGTATTACACTTTTATCACCATCTCTTCGCCGAACTAGTGCACCAATACAATTTGCCATTGTATTGGGTGTGTTGGGGACACAAGAGATTTCTTGTATTTGGTTGCAGGGTCGTTTGAGAGAGACCATCTTCATCCTACACCTCTCACGAATTGATAAATCTTAGGTCATCCACTTGAGGGAAAATTCCTACTGTCCTACAAAACTCTGCGCTTGGAGACCCAACATGTGTCTACAAGAATAAAGTTGCGTAGTAGACATCAGCTATCAAACATCACAACGTAACTGGGTGATTATAAAGATGCTCTACAGGTATCTCCGATGGTGTTTGTTGAGTTGGCATAGATCGAGATTAGGATTTGTCACTCCGTGTATTGGAGAGGTATCTCTGGGCCCTCTCGATAATGCACATCACTATGAGCCTTGCAAGCAATGTGACTAATGAGTTAGTTAAGGGATGATGCATTACGGAACGAGTAAAGAGACTTGCCGGTGACGATATTGAACTAGGTATGAGGATACCGACGATCGAATCTCAGGCAAGTAACATACCGATGAAAAAGGGAACAACGTATGTTGTTATGCAGTTTGACCGATAAAGTGCTCTTCATAGAATATGTAGGAACTAATATGAGCATCCAGGTTCCGCTATTGGTTATTGACCAGAGATATGTCTTGGTCATGTCTACATAGTTCTCGAACCCGTAGGGCCCGCACGCTTAACGTTCGATGACAATTTGTATTATGAGTTATGTAATTTGATGACCGAAGTTTGTTCGGAGTCCCGGACGAGATCACAGACATGACGAGGAGTCTCGAAATGGTCGAGAGGTAAAGATCAATATATTGGTAGGTTATATTCGGACATCGGAATGGTTCCGAAGTGTTTCGGGTATTTTCCAGAGTACCGGGAGGTTACCGGACCCCCCCCCCCCCCCCCCCCCCCCCCCCGCGGAAGTAATGGGCTAAAGGAGAGAAGGGCCTCAAGGGTGGCCGCGCGCCCCTCAATGGCTGGTTTGAATTGGACTAGGAGGGGGCGACGCCCCCCTCTCTTTCCTTCTCCCCTCTTCCTCCTTCCCCCTTCTCCTAGTTGGAATAGGAAAGGGGGGCGAATCCTACTTGGACCGGGAGTCCAAGTAGGACTCCCCCCTTGGCGCGCCCCCTCTAGGGACGGCCTCCTCTTCCCCCTCCTTTACATACGTGGGAGGGGGGCACCCCAAAGGGACACCAAGTCTTCTCTTAGCCGTGTGTGGTTCCCCCCTCCACATGTACACACCTCGGTCATATCGTCGTAGTGCTTAGGTGAAGCCCTGCGCCGGTAAATTCATCATCACCGTCAACACGCCGTCGTGCTGACGAAACTCTCCCTTGTCCTTAACTGGATCAAGAGCTTGAGGGACGTCATTGAGCTGAACGTGTGCTGAACATGGAGGTGCCGTACGTTCGGTGCTAGGATCGGTTGAATCGCGAAGACGTGCGACTACATCAACCGCATTACTAAACGCTTCCGCTTTCGGTCTACGAGGGTACGTGGACACACTCCCCCCGCTCGTTGCTATGCATCTCCTAGATAGATCTTGTGTGATTGTAGGTATTTTTTTGAAATACTGCGTTCCCTGACAATGACCGGAGGAGTAAACCGTGGAGGAGGCGCCGCACACGGCTAACAATTGTTGGTGTGTGTTCTAGCGGTGCCCCCCCTCATATATATATATATATAGGTTGGAGGGTATGGGAGGCAGCCAAGGGGGCACCCCAAGTAGGAGGAATCCTTCTTGGGGTCCTCCCAATTCGGCCTCCCCCCTTTCCTATTCCTATTCGGAGTAGGAAGGGAAGAGGGGGAAGGGGGAATCCTATTCCCTTTTTCCTTTCCTCCTTCCCCTTTTCTAATCCAATTTGGCCAGCCCATATGAGGGGAGCACCCGCCCCTTAGGGGCTGGTCTATCCCTCTCTTGGCCCATTAGGCCCATATAGTTTGTCGGGGGTTGCCCGGAACCCCTTCCGGTGACCCGATACGTGCCTGGTACTCCCGGAACACTTCTAATGTCCGAATATTATTTTCCTATATATGAATCTTTACCTCTCGGCCATTTTGAGACTCCTCGTCATGTCCGTGATCTCATCTGGGACTTCTAACAACATTCGGTCACCAAATCACATAACTCATATAATACAAAATCATCATCGAACGTTAAGCGTGCAGACCCTACGGGTTTGAGAACTATATAGACATGACCGAGACACCTCTCCGGTCAATAACCATCAGCAGAACCTGGATGCTCATATTGTTTCCCACATATTCTACGAAGATCTTTATCGGTCGTACCTTAATGACAACATACGTTATTCCCTTTGTCATTGGTATGTTACTTGCCCGAGATTCGATCGTCGGTATCTTCATACCTAGTTCAATCTCGTTACCGGCAAGTCTCTTTACTCGTTCCATAATGCATCATCCCCCAACTAACTCATTAGTCACATTTCTTGCAAGGCTTATCATGATGTGCATTACCGAGAGGGCCCAGAGATACCTCTCTGATACTCAGAGTGACAAATCCTAATCTCGATCTATGCCAACCCAACAAACACCTTCGGAGATACCTGTAGAGCATCTTTATAATCACCCAGTTATGTTGTGATGTTTGATAGCACACAAGGTATTCCTCTGGTATCTGGGAGTTGCATAATCTCATAGTCGAAGGAATATTTATTTGACATGAAGAAAGCAATGGCAATAAAACTGAACGATCAATATGCTAAGCTAACGGATGGGTCTTGTCCATGACATCATTCTCCTAATGATGTGATCCCGTTCATCAAATGACAACACATGTCTATGGTTAGAAAACTTAACCATCTTTGATTAACGAGCTAGTCTAGTAGAGGCTTACTAGGGACATTGTGTTTTGTCTATGTATCCACGCATGTATCAAGTTTCCGATTAATACAATTCTAGCATGAATAATAAACATTTATCATGATATAAGGAAATATAAATAACAAATTTATTATTGCCTCTAGGGCATATTTCCTTCAATAAGAGTTAGGCAGTTCGCCATGTGGTCTGGCAGCCCGGGCACCACCGCTTTGATAACCAAACTTCTCTACACTCTCACTCTCCTCAACCTGCCATGACGGGAAAGAAGATTACGCTGGAGGGTCACAACTTTCTTCGATGGTGATCTTCACCCAGGGGGGTTGCATGATTAGTCCCTTTGGTGATTCGGTAAAGGAGCAGAAAGGATTTCGACTTTGTCCCCAGAGGTGACACTGTGTTATCGAACCCACGAGAGGACGGTGCCCTTTAAATTTCATCTTTTGACCATATCAAAATCAAGCTGACACTGAAAACACTTATAATAAAAATAGGCATGGGTATGAGGACTTATGCTTACAACCATATATTGTATCAGGACCATTATGATCTTAATTTGTGATCTCAAAGTCACCCATCAAGATGTGCTTGCTATGTATCAAAGTGGGGGATGTGTCCAAATTATGTCTTGACCGGCACACATCCTGCATGAAGAGTCAGTTGTCCAATCAAAGTTCCTATCCGTCATGCGGGGTTGCCCGATAATTAAGATAGAAATAATCAGACAAAAGCATTGGGTGTTTAATGACTACACCTCTTCAAACCCTAGAGATAGGGTTCGTATTATTGTACTATACCTTTATGTCACTGGTATTTAGAATAACACATCACGGTCTCTTTGCCCTTGGCCTTATCATGAGTTGCTCTCCATAATGCTAGGTACCTGCAGGGATGAAGAACATGAGCAAGACAAGAGGCAACTATGAAGCAACTTTATGCTACACATACGGGTTGTTAATTCAAAGTACTTCCATCGATCCCTCCAACAAATACATCGGGTTGCAAGGCCCTTGCCTCAACCCACGACCTTTCCTAACCACTCACACATGAATATCATATCACACGAAGAACTCATTGAAGAACACATCATGAAGATTGATTGATTGATAATATGTCTTACAGTGGATGCCTGATGTGATACACGGTTACAAGTATGGCTAGATGACTAAGAACTATTGTGGTGTGAAGGTTTAGGCTATGGAGATGGGAAATGGCGGCTAGGGTTGATGGAGATGGCTTCTGTGAAGATGTCGATGGCTGGCTTGTTCTGCAAACCTCCGTTGCTCATTTGGCGCCGGGCCCTTTATAAAGGTTGTTCGGGTGGATCAGACACCTCAGTTGGCACTCCATACGACTGCCCATACGAGCAGGTGCGGTCATACGGAACGTCGTCTTTTGCTCAGGCTCCTCTGCCGCACCTCCCACTTCATCTCCTCTATCTCCAGTTTACTTCATTCCATGTATTGGTTTGATTTCGTCCATAAATAGCCCATTTCCTGTGCAAACAAAATAAAGATCAGATATTTGGAATCATTTGCATTACTACCGCTCGTATTCACCCACTGGCGTGCAACCCGACACGAACATCGAGCCCCCAGAAGCAACGGTACTACACGTGGCACTAGACCACGGTACTGCCGCTAACAAGCGGTACTACCGCTCGCCTGAGCGGTACTACCGCTTGGGGCCCACAGGATCTATGCACAAGGAACAGAGGAGCAACTCCATCGATGTGGGAAAAGAACAAGGGTGCATATGAGAATGTGTACGTGATGATTCCACCCAAACCTTTCCGAAGCGGACCCCCTCTTAGTAGTACGGTTCTCCTACGACTCAAATCCACCGAAAAAGAAACGCGGAAATTAACCGTCTTCACTTTTAAATTCCGAGGGGCACGAATTGTCTTATGCCATATGATAGATTATCTGAAATGCTCAATGCACATGATTAGTCCGCATATGCATTGTCGTCAACCACCAAATGACTAAGGGGGAAATATGCCCTAACAGTCACGGACCCTGGTCAAATGGTATCATTCTAGCTATCTTATGATTATGCAAAGCAATATGTTAGTGACGAATAACATTGGTTGTAGGTATGTTTCCTAATGTGGTTATACATATGCTTCTTGGTGTAGTTGTGTTTGTTCTTATTCATAGTTATCCAAGGAATTAGGTGCCCTTTGCATATCATTCATAGAACATGTCGTTCATAGGTTGCTTAGCTTTTTTATTGCAGTTGGCCTTTGCGCGAATGGCGCGACGGATCACATATATGTATGAACAACCTAAGATTTACGATTATTATGTGTAAATTAGTAAATGCGTGTGTTTTGTATACATGATAAGTGTAAAAGGAATGGATATGGGTGAAGCTGGGCTGAGTCTCAAGCTCTTGCTGGTGGCTATTTTGGCTATGTGTTGGGATGTGTTAGCTTTTACTCTCTAAGTTTCAAAATATAACCTGTAGAACAAAAAGATTCTAAATCTGCCATGTGACCATTACACAAATTTCGGAAATTTTCATGATTTAGGAAATACAAACCTTATAAAATTGGCATGTGACAAAATGGAAAAGAATGTAAAAAAATTCCATGATTTAGAAGAAAAAAAATCCTAACATTGCATTGTGACCAATACAATTTTGCCATGGACGAGTAGTAACAATTTCAGAAATTTGCCATGCTTTATAAACATAACATGGCAATACTTGTTTATGAATTCATGGATATCATTACAAAAAATATATATCAAATTACCATGTTTTAGGAAAGACAATTGTATAAAATTGCCATGTGACAAAAAAAAGAAAAAATTATCAAATTTGCCTGGATATAGAAAACAAAAAATGTATCCCTAAGATTGCCATATGACCAGTACATTTTCCCCTAAATTTGCCATATTTTAGTAAAAGAAATATTTTTGAATTTTTCCAGGTCTTTCATAATTTACCATGTCACTTTACAAAAACAAATGCCATGTTTTTTAGAACATTTTCTCGTAATTTTGCCATGGACCGGAGCTAACAATTTCAGAAATTTGCCATGTTTTGTAGATGACATGACAAAACTTGTATAAGAATTCAGGGATACACATGGCAAACTTTAGCAAAACTTTCCTATAAAACATGGCAAACGTATGATTACAAAGATGAAACCGGAAATCCATGCCGCATTTGTAAGGATGTGGAGATAAAACTCCACCATTCAATCTTTTGACAGGAGTTTTGCACATTGTTCAACTCTGCTACCGATGCCACATAGAACACCCAAAAAAATGGAAACGTGTGCGCGTCAAGATCCGTGCGCTCGATCTAACGCCCACCGAGCGTTTTGCGCGAAAAACGATTTGAGCAGACGTCGGAACTATATCATTTGGATTCGGGATCTTTAGGCCTCCTTTGGTTTGTAGGATTTTTATAGGAATTCTATAAGATGAGATTTGCAAAGGAAAAATTTCTTTAAAGCCCTTCGGTTTGTAGGAACGGATTCCTATTCCTATATAGGATAGGAATCAATCCTTCACATTTTGAAGGAAAAAACATTAGCCCAGACTTAATGAAAAAAATCCTACCCTATGAATCAAATGACATCTCTTTCTCTATAAGAATTGACATGCATGTTACCTCATTTTCTATAATTTTCCTATTCCTATAAAATTCCTATCCTATGAACCAAAAAAGGCCTTATTGTGCGCCGTCATCCTAAATTTGTAATCTCGTAACGTGCGGATAACGCATGTATCAGATCAACATTTGTGGTGTTTGCAGGGATCGCGATCCATGTGTTTCTTATGCGTGACGGGTGACAAACATCCGATGCGGCCATTGTTCTTACGCTCGGCGCGCGTCACCTGTTGCACTCAAATTCGCTCTTTGGATTTTGCGTACCACGTAGACTCAGGACTTTAGTGGCAAAACACTGTCGACATCTATCTTCGTGTCATGCGTGCATTATGGTGTTTTGGACTTTGGACTTGTGTGACAGGCACGACATGCCGCTAACGTTCGGTTTGCTTAACTTAATTTGGAAGAAGAAATTATGACGAGCTTCATCTTCAAAGTGACTTTCGCTCCCGATTTCCCACGTGTTTTTCATTTTGTTTATATTTGTATAGGCGTATTTGGAGGGGTAAAAGTGGTATTTCCTGAGCCGCAGCATGATCTTTTGAAACACAGGTTCCACAATGAACTCATTCAGGTAGAGTGCTCTGAAACACGCCTCCCGTCCCGTTACTGTTTGTTTGTCAGCTGTTGAAGACGCCACTTTTTGTGCAGAAAAACACTTTTTTTTGCCCTAAATTGTACTCCCTTCATTCCAAAATAGATGACCCTGTTTTATACTCCCTCCATTCCTAAATGTAAGTCTTTCTAGAGATTCCATTATGAACCATATACGGATGTATATAGACACATTTTAGAGTGTAGATTCACCCATTTTGTTTCGTATGTAGTCACTTGTTGAAATCTCTATGATGACTTATATTTAGGAACGGAGGGAGTACTAAATTTATAGTAAAGTTAATACAAAATTGAATCATTTATTTTGAACGAAGGGAGTACATGAACAATTTTTTCATGCCGTCAAATAGGGTAATTATCAGAAATGCTCTAACGTACATATGCATGCTGGTAATGAAAGTTACTTTCCGATGACCAGCATAACGCATGTTTCAGGTTTGCAGGGATTGCGATCGAATTGTTTCTTAAGCGTGACGGCTGACAAACATCCGACGCGGTTATTGTGATTACACTAGACGTTTCCTTCGTAAGTACTTCCTCCGTAAAGAAATATAAGAACGTTTTGATTGCTATAAAGTACGGAGGAAGTATTTGTACTCCAAACAGTTGGGTTTTGTACACTACGTGCTGGCACAATACACTGTCGCATCTATTCTATCATCGTGTCATGGAAGCCAAGTTTTTGCGTACCGGTCAGCTCTTTGTACTTGTGTGACAGGTACGACACATTCGGTTTGCTTAACTCATTTTGTCGCAAAGACTTTCGCTCCCGATTTGCTCGTGCACTTCATTCTTTTTCTTTGTAGATAGAACACGTGTATTTGTAGGCGTATTTTGAAGATGTGTTGAGTGACATGAAAGTGACATTGCGTGAACCGCCAGTCGATCGGCAGCATGATCGATCAGTGAGCGCAGATTCCAGAGTGACCCCATTCGGACTGGGTAGAGTGCTCTGAAACACGCCTCCCGTCCCGCATCTGCAGATGTACTTTTTTTAAGAGAAGGTTAAACTCTCGATCTCTGCATCAATCGATGTATGCAGTCATCTTTATTAATTATTCAATAAAGATTTAAAAAGCAAATACGTCAATTCATCTGAAGTCAGCACTCATACCTACAAACTCGATAACGTAAAGTGCTCTTATATCTAAAATTGATATCGTCGTCGATCCATGCCGAAACTGGCCACCGCCGCCCCGCGTCACTGTCGTAGGTCCGGCGGGCATGGACCGCTGCCCATAAAATTTTATCACCCCTCCACCAACCGGAGTCTTGGCTGGTAGAAACCAGAAATTAACCGCTTATGAGCTTGATAAGGAATCATCTTAGGAATGGTTGACCGAGAGAGAGCCATAACCACTGCCGCACACAGACTTTGCATGTGAGTCCTCCGGCGGCGGCGGTAGGGGAGATGACGTTGGAGAGGACCGGAGGAAGAGGAAGGGGGCGGGGGCGCTACGGTGCGGCGCGGCGGCGCCCCACGGGAGCGGGAGCGGGGTAGGGTTAAGGAGCCATCTGCAGATGTCCTGACGTGGCAATAATACAGATGGACGTAACATGAACGGATGTTGATCGTCGTTGAAAATCAACATAATACTAAACTACCAATGGTCCGCATCTGGGCATAGATCAGACATGAATTACTATTAAAATGTTGAACCAAGGAAAAGAAATTACTAAAACGAAAACGACCCGTACGAAGGATGATGCTTCCGCCGGTCAACCCTGCGTGCATGACTCAATCTGCAATGCAGTGTGCGATACGGCAGCACCAGGAACGCTAATCCTCGCAACGAGGCCACAGACCAGTAACTATTTACTACTAGCAGTAGTAGGACAGTCCTACCGAAGCACCCCGTTGTACAAATTTGGTTGCCATGCGTGCGGAAAGATGAACCATGTGCCGAATGCGATTCAGATGTTACAGTCTAATAATCCCAAGAAATGCTACGACTAGTTAGTTAGATGCCTTTTTCTTTCCGAAAGAGTACAACCATGTCCCTTTTCCCCATCTTTTCCCCGTGTAGCCATGTGGATTCGGAGACTATTATCCCTCTCCTTTTCCACTCCCATTTTCCTTCCCAGTTTGTGTAGTACAAATCATCACCAATGGAGCTCCTCCCTCGGTCAATCCCCTAACCATCTTCCATCATTTTTCCTTCTCCCCTCCTACCGCCACCACCGAGAAGCTCCTGTCCCCTGCTCCTCGCCTTTCTCCGTCGCATCATCACAGATCCTGTTGCGCACACACAATACTTTTTTCCCAATTGACCATATCTATCTACCCATCCATCCCATAGCATTCCATCACCTCCACTTCGCTCTCTTTCGCTTCACCTGCGTCTGCGTGAGTGCGTGTCTCGGTCGCCGTCTCCGTTTCCTAGCCGTCGGCCTACCGGCGGCAGAAAAGACAGCAGCCAAGCAAAGCCAGCCCGCTCACCGCCGCGGACCGCGACGACGACCGTCTCGGGCCGTTCAACCCAAGCCCCGCCCCTGCCCCGCGCGGCCTCGTGTCTTTCCTGCGGCATTCGTGGTTGGAGTGGTTGGGCGGAGCCCGCCCCCCCCCCCCCCCCCCCCCCCCGCCCCCCCCCCCCCCGGTGACGGCCGCCGGCGTAGCGTGTCGCGGCGCCATGAAGGGTGAAATTTTATATACCATCGCCCCGGCTGAGGCCTGACAACCCAACCAGATTTTAGGTAGTTACCTCTGTCGCTTGCCGCCCGCTGCCCGCCTCCCCCCCTTCGCTCCGCCACATCTTCCGCCCGCTCGAACTCCTAGCGGTAGGATATATCTGCCGCTTCCCCCTGGCTCCTTGCGCTTGTACTGTATCTTCCTCCTCCCCGGTCCGTCGGTTCATCCCCCTCGCCCCCTACTCCCCTTTCGGCTCGAGTTAGATCATCCATCGGCTGTAAAGCGGGCGGGAGGCTTGGCTTCGGCGCGCGGGACGGGGCTCGCTTTCCGGGAGGCCGCCCCTGCGACGACAGCCGCGCCATTTTCTATTCCAGCGGAGGGAGGGGGAGGTTCCGGGTCGTAGTGGTGCTGCATTGGCTGCGGTAAGCGGGGCTCGTATCGGCCAACGGGGGAGGTCCACGGCGGTTAGTGGTTGAGCCGCCGACTGCGTGCTGTGGCGAGTGTTATCTATCGATCGCCATGGGGGGCAAGTGTGGTTCCTGGTGATTCTCTCGAGCTGCCACTGGTGGGGGGAGCATGGCGGGGGAGGGCGTCGGGCGGTGCATACTGGTGGGGCTGCACATGGACGCCGTCGGGAAGGAGCTGCTGCAGTGGGCGCTCAACCAGGCGGCCAGGAGCGGCGACCGCGTCGTCGCCGTCCACATTTACCGCAAATCCGGTAGGTACCCTGCCCCCTATCCCATCTCCTGTCCGTCAAGAACCTTTGCTTGCGTTGCAGCTCGACTCATGGCAGCATTTCCCTGTGCCTCGAATCGAAGGAGACCTGTGCAAGACGAACGCGCTGACGCTGATCAGGACGCTGGACGACTACCTGGCGGAGTACGAGGCCATCTGCAGCAAGAAAGACGTGCGTAAGCAAGCAAGCACGATGCCTTCACCGCCATTAATGTCGCTGGCGGTTGCGCTCATGTGCTGGTATTGATGGTATGGTTTCATGTCCGTCAGATCGTCCTCGTGGGGCGGGTCACGCCGGGGAGCTCGATCCAGAAGGTGCTGGTGAAGGAGGCCAAGCTCTGCGCGGCCATGGCGGTGGTGATCGGCGCCAACAAGAAGTACTCCTTCGGGTCAGTCAGTGCCGATGCTCACCTCTCACCTCCCAGCAGCAGCAATCTTGGCGTGATCCAACTGTTTGTTTTCTGCACGATTCATTAACGCACACACCAAAAGTAATCGATTATTTTACCTGTGTGCTCGATCAGTGGCTCGACCGGCCTCGCCAAGTACTGCGCCAGGAAGCTCCCGGCGACGACCAGCGTCGTCGCCATCCAGGGCGGCAAGGCCATCTTCGTCAGGGAGGCCCCCCGGCCGCCACTTGGTCAGTAGAGTACTGACTCCCGATGTTAGCTGCGAATTGATTTCGGTTGGTGAGTGGGTGATTGATTGACGGATTAAAGCGTTGGGTGGCTTCGTTCGTCGTCCTGCAGGAGCAGAGCCCAAGCCGGTGCTCCGCACGCTGCTGCACCCCAGCGTCGGCATGGAGCCCAAGGTGATCATCCCCAACCCCAACCGCCGGAGCGCGCGGTCCATGGACTTCGACGCCGCGGGCTGCGGCCAGTGCGCCGCGCCGCCGCAGCCCAAGAAGCCCTGCGACGACCACGACGCCGCCGACGCCAAGGCCCTCGTCGTGCGCGTGCCGGCGCCAGAGCAGAAGCTCGGCTGGCCTTTGCTCCGGCGCGCGCCTCCCGCAGCGCAGGCCACGACGAGAGACCACGAGACGACGCGCAAGCAGTCGGTGGTGCACTGGGTGATGAGCCTGCCGCGGCGCTCCTCGCCGTCGGCGTCCCCGGAACCGGCGCAGGAGGGGCTGGCGGCCGAGCTGAGGCGGGCGCTCGCCGGCGCGCCGTCCCGGTGCCGGTGGTTCCGGTACGAGGAGCTGTACGACGCCACGAACCACTTCTCCCCCGGCAACCTGGTGGGCAAGGGCGCGCACAGCCGGGTGTACCGGGGCGGGCTGGCGAGCGGGCAGCGGGTGGCGATCAAGCTGTGCCGGGCGTCGGCGGAGGCGTCCAAGGACTTCCTCCGGGAGGTGGACATCATCACCAAGCTGCAGCACGGCCGCATCGTGCCGCTCGTCGGCGTCTGCGTGGAAGGCCCCAACCTCATCTCCGTCTACCGCTACCTCCCCCGCGGCAGCCTCGAGGACAACCTGCACGGTACGCCACCACGCTTGCACACCACGACACACTACGCTACTGTATTTTGGCTGCGTCGGTGGTCTACAGCGGCCTTGGGCATGTGATTTCGCAGGGAAGAAGAGGTCGAAGCCGGCGCTGCCGTGGGAGAAGAGGTACCGGGCGGCGGTCGGGGTGGCCGAGGCCCTGAGCTACGTGCACTCCGGCTGCTCGCGGCCGGTGATCCACCGCGACGTCAAGTCCTCCAACATCCTCCTCACGGACGACTTTGAGCCCCAGGTAGTACTGTGCTCTTAAATTCAGGAATATACAGTTTGTTTGTCTGTGTTTTGTACTGACAGACGTGAACTCTGAACTGTGTACCGACGGTGGCAGTTGTCCGATTTCGGGCTCGCGATCTGGGCGCCGTCCAGCCCGTCGTCCCTCACGCACAGCGACGTCGTCGGCACCTTCGGGTACGTCTTCTTCTTGTACACAGACACGGACGAGTCTCTTTCGGTCTGAAGTGGCGCCGTGTTGGGGTGACGAAGATCAAAATCCTTGCGGGCGCAGGTACCTAGCGCCGGAGTACTTCATGTACGGGAAGGTGACGGACAAGGTGGACGTGTACGCGTTCGGGGTGGTGCTGCTGGAGCTCCTCACCGGGCGGAGGCCCATCACCGGCGACGGCTCACCGAAGGGCCACCACCAAAGTCTCGTCATGTGGGTAAGCCCTCGCGATCCCAATCAAGCCCACATAACCACCTCACTGTGTTACGTTGTTACCATATCATTGTCTTTATAAAAAAAACGCTGTTATCATATCATCATGCTCGTGTAGAGAGAGAGGGATTGTGCTGACGCGGTTGGTCTGTTTGACGTGCGTGACAGGCGACTCCGATCCTCAACGGCGGCGACATCTCCGACCTGCTGGACCCGAGCCTGGACGTGAAGCACGACGAGGTGGAGGTGCGGCGAATGGCCGTCGCGGCGTCGCTCTGCCTCGGGAGGTCGGCGCGCCTTAGGCCCCCGATATCGCAGGTCAGTCTCTCTCTCTTAGTGAGTAGCAGGCTTTCTTCAGAAGAAGAGGGAAAATACGTCTCTCTCTATCTGAGTAGCAGGCACTTCATCTTCAGAAGAAGAAAAAATAACATTCTCGTGCCGATTGCTGTGTGTTGGTGGCAGATTCTGAGCATACTACGAGGAGAAGAGGACGCGACGAGCTTGGCGGCGTCGGAGCCGGACTGCGTGGTGGACGACGAGACCTACCCGGCGGCCAACGTGAGGTCGCACCTAGGGCTGGCGCTGCTGGACGTGGAGGACGCCGAGTCCATCTCCAGCACCGAGCACACCAACCTCAGCCCGCTCGAGGAGTACCTCAGAGAACGCTGCAGCCGATCATCCAGCTTCGATTGACCTTTTTTTTTTCCCTTTTCTTCTCCTTTTTGGATGAGTTTGGTTGTCTTTTGTTTTGAGTTACAAACTCATGTACATAACATAAACAAAGCAGGTGCCACATTTCCGGCACCCAGGGACATGATAGCCGATAGATATGCCACCCACAGAGAAAAAACAAAGTGAAAAATGGAACGGATGCCTTTCAGTGTGCCTGATGCTGTAATTCGGACACAAAGCCACGATTCCTCTCAGTTTATCTGAATGATGTATTCATTTCAGGGGTAACAAGATTGTCATACAACATTACAATAACCTTAAAACTCAAGGTTCAAGGTTGTCCGTAGATCAATTGCTTGGAAACCAAAAATAGATTAACAACACTACAGAAGGTTGCCAAATCCATCGTCCTGGAAAAGAAAAACTAGGAAACAAAGCTGGAAAACTGCCGTGGGGGAACACTATCTCCCACACCGGCACAGCTATCTCCCAACATGTCTTCTACTTCTCATCTAACCTCAGTCTTCCTACACAAACCTAAAAGGGAACAACATATGGCAACTGATACATATGAAGGTCAGGCAGATGAATAGCCCTTGGTTGCCATGAAAACTCCACCTCCATGGGCGCCAAACCATCACTTGCCTTGCAGCTGCTGTTGCCGGCATCAGGTTTCTTTGCACCGCCGAGCAACCAATCCTGGTCGCCGAGATTCCCGGTCTCCTCAACCTCCAAGGAAGGTGGATTCCAGGTAACAAAAAGATCTCGGAATTTCCTCTCTTTCTTCTCTTCCTTCTCAGCCTTGCGGCTCTTCTTACGATCAGACTTTGACTGCTTAACCTCTGGTATTTTTTCAGTCTTCCTGCCAGAGGAACAAGGCTCTTCTTTCGGCAAGGTGCTTGACTGCTGCTGTTTGATGAGGGGAGAGACTACAGGCACCTTCGGTTTGTGCAGAACAGGCTGCAGCTGCCTGTCTGGCTGGTGGGAAGAAGCAACTTTTATTGTATCATTCGGCAACACAGGCAAACTCTGTGGAGGAGCATCTCTTCGGAGCACCTTGGATGGCACCAGAGGATCAACCTTTTGCAGCGCCTTTGCAGGAGGAATGTCAATAACCTTGGCAGGAGGAATGTCGACTCTCTGTGCTGCCTTGGCAGCAGGAATGTCGACTCTCTGTGCCACCTTAGCAGGTGGAGGAACAACTCGTCGTGTCAGCTGCGTAGGCAAAGGATCAGCACTTCCTTTCACCTTGGCAGATGAAGGTGTACCATTAACGGGCACCCGGGAATCTATCTTTTGCATGATCTTTGCTGAGGTTGGGGCATCTATCTTTGGTGTGATCTTCGCTGTGGTTGGGGGATCCACCTTTGGAGCAATATTTGTCATGGAAGGAACTCTTTGCAAGATCATTGCAGGGGGTTTTGCATCCATTTGTTTTGGCACAGATTGGGTATCCCTCTTGATGCTTTGCTGGAAACCGGCAGCTGACTTTACCATAACATCCCTGCGAGGTTGAACTGCATTCTGCTTACTCAACAAGGATGAAGGTGTAGCCATTTGTTGGACAGGTTGTTGCGGAAGAACCCTAGAACCATCCAACATGGCTGACGGTGAATCCTGATCTCTTTTTATCTTAATGCGAAGTACCGTCCCTGCAAAATCATAATTCATGGTCAGTAACTCTAGAAGAGAATGATTACTAAAATCAACAGAAACCTAAAAATATGGCCTGAAAGCCTCACCATTCTTATTTTGACTAGGGCCTGGGAGCACCACCTTTCTTCGCTTACTGCTGTCCTGAGAGCTCTCTGGTGATCCATGTACTGTCTGAATGAAAGAAGGGGCCCCATACTCTTCTGAGAGTCCACTCTTCTCCAACTGATCAAATAGTTCTTTGGGTGCAGTTTTGGACTCCAGGCCGGCTATGCTGGTATCTTCATGCTTTCTCTTCTTATGGCTACGTTTTGAATGTTTTGTCTCACCACCACCCTGATGGGAAGCTTTCTTGTCATTCCTTTTCTCTTTCTTCTTTTCGGCCCTTTCCCTTTCTTTCTGGAGCTTCAGCCACCAGATTAATCGTCAGTTCTGATTTAGAACAGACGATGGCAATGCAATGCAGCATATTGCAGTATGGTAATGAAGTTTCAAACTTACACAAGCACACACATAAATAATGCAGCACTAACACAGAAGTGCTACAAGTTACAGTTAGAAATTAATACATGAATCTTTCCACAAATAATAATTCAGTACCCTTGATATATACTCTGTATATTCTTTACACAGTTATAGTAGAGTCAAGGAATTAGAGCACATCAAAATTGGCACAACTACTAATGACACTACCCAGAAGACGTGTTAGCAAGCAGAGAACAGTTGACAGAAAACATAGCAATTGTGCTGCAAGGAAGTCAATTTTAAGACATAAAATTCCAGAGCAGAGACAGCAAAATAGACCACAAAGAAAACTTTAGACAAGAATACATGTACAACTCAAATGGCAAGTGTCAAGATTGTGAGACTACACACACATGAACAAAAACAAACAAGATAGCAAACAGGACAAGGCAAGTAGCGCCAATAGAACCACACATAAGTGACATCACAAAGTGAGCACACTAATTGGTGGTTAATTGGTGCTGGTAACCGAATCCAAGCAAGAGAAAGCCCAATGTGCTAACAATTTTAGCAAGCCAGGAAAATATGAATTTTCTCATTGCTAAATTTGGACGGATCTCCGGAAGTACTTTTGACAGAGAATTCAGTCTCAAAACTAGCAATGCGATTGACAAATCAAGACATCATGGGCGTCAATCTGGGTACAGAATCAATCAATCAAATACTGTAGGCATGTAACAATGAAACTGGAAGGCGAATCTGACAGACCACGTTTTGTTCGCATTCAGGTTATTTCCAATTTAAGCACGCAATCGAGGTTAGCAGGCTCGAGATCGGGCCGCGGGGTTAGGTCAGCAGAAACAGGCATTCGATCTAACCGACGCATCGGCGGCAAGGCTAGCCTCCCCCCGCATGCGATTCCCAAATCGCACGCGCACACCCAACAGATCTGATCGGAACCAACAGGCAAGAACACATGATCCGAGGACGTGCGTGTTGTAAATCCGATGGTTCAACAAACCTTAGCGGTCGTCTCCGCCACGGGAACGGGGGGCACGGCCACTGGGTTTCGCACGTAGCCCGGCGGCGGGTAGGGGAAGCACCTCGACATGGCGGCCGGTGTGAATCCCGCGGCGCGGCGCGCGAACCCTCGGAATCAAGAGCGCGACGGCAAGGCCCGCCCTAATCGACCGCGAACCGAAGGGAAATTTCGATTCGCGGGAGGGAAATCCGGCGGAGCGGATTGGGGCCTCTCGGCGGGAGGGATTTGGCTCTTGTGTGGCGGCTAGGGTTTCACGGGGAGGAGAGGGGAAATTTTAGCGGCGGCTACGCGAGATGGGAACGGAAGAAAAGGGTAGCCTCTTCGAGGGTCCGGGGGTTGGGCGGTATATATAGCCGGACGGGAGGTGCCCGAGTCGTGCGGGGAACTGGCGGGTCCGCCTCGCCTACCTATCGGGCCTCTACACGGAGTCGCTGACGGGTAGGGCCCAGATCCCGCGGGGCCCGGTGGCAGCGAGGGGCGCGGGCGGGGGCCGCCGCGCGGCGGTGCGTGTGGGGCACGGCAAGCGGCGCGCTCTGATTGGCCAGGCCGCGCGGTGGCCCACCTAGCGGGGAGCGGGCGGGGGTGGCGTGTTCGCGTTGCACACGAAACGTGTTCGCGTGGTGGGCCCCCCCGCGGCGCGGAACCGACCTAGAAGGCGGCGATAGCGGGCCGGCACGTGGGGCGCGGCTTTCGCGTGGCTGCCAGCCCAGCGCGAGGCTGTGTGGTGGGAGGCGAGGCGCGTTGCCTTCTTTTTTTTTTCTTCTTCCCGCGCGGCTCCGTGACCGTGTCCCCGTCCCGTTCTGCGGTGGCCAGCCAAAACCCCCGAGCGCGCGGTGGCGGGGAGTCCGCTCGCGTGGATCTGAAGATTTCAGATTGAGGAGGGCTGCTGCGGTTGGTTTTTTGTGAGCCGGCAGCCCCCGATTTGTTTAATCCCGCGCCTGAACGAAGATCGTAGTGGCATGATAGTGGGGGGAAATCCCAGGATTGGATCTACTCCTACCATGTTCGCAATGTCGAGTTTTACCGGATTGAATCAACGACCCGAAATTCTCTCGTCCAACAAAGACTAACTCAATTTGTTTCCGTATATGAATCCCACCGCTTTTAAAAAAATCACAAAATGCAACCCATTCTTTTGTTAAATTCGCACGAACTATGATCGAAATGGCACCTTTTTGTTGAATTTTGTGAAAATGTTACCCAAATTTTGTCAAATATACATGAACTATGATCAAATAGATAAATTTTTATCTTGTAGGCTACCAAAACCTTTCAAACACATTCTATTCGTATCTTAAGCCATAATTATATGTGATAGCATTCTTGAGACGGGCGGGACACAAGGGTTATGGGAATGAGTAAGGTCTCGAGGCAGTGAATCTGATAGTTTCTACTTATGTTATGTTGTGTCTACTTTTGTTCTATAGATGGTTAAAATTATCAGATTCACTGCCTACTTATGTTAAATTCATGCATGGTAAAATTGCCATGAAAATATAGAGGGTTAAAATTTGTAGAAAATTTTCCATGATTTAGACCATAACAACAGAAAAAAAAAGCCCATGTGTGGTACGAAACTTCATATTTAAAATTGAGCTATCACGCTTTAGGTCATTAGATATTAGATAGAAAAAACAAAGAGTCTTTCTAGAGCACATATAGATGTGCCCTAGTTATTGCACATCTAAGTGACTAAATCGAGCACAAAAAGAAAAGAAAAGGAAAAAGTTACCCACATGAATCTCCGCGTAAAATCAATGACATAGAATTTAGATGTGCAATACTTATGGCACATCTATATGTGCTTTAGCAAAATTGAAAAAGAAAATCCAAAAAAAAGTTTTAAGTTAGCATAACAGTGGGGTATGTTTGACCATAAGTTTGCTTTATATAAATGGCATGCATGAGAAACTAAATATGGCATATGTTAAAACATGAAAAGAAAATTAACAATTATGTTTCAACCTAAATTGTCATTGTTTTGTAAAGATGATGGCCAAAAATTGATTTTTTTTATGAAAATAGTCTCATGAAACAATTTTGCCATGTAGATATTCAAAAAATAAATTTGCCACGGTGTAAATAATTGAATTTACAATGGTTTGTGCAACATTTTTTCCATGTCCTGAAAATATAATTGACCATGGTCCAAAATATGAATTTTCTATGGTACCAAAAATAAATTTGCCATGGCCAAATATATAAGTTTTCCATGACAGAGAACAAAAAGCAATTTGTTGTGGTCCAAAAAAGAATTGTCGTCGATTGTTTGATATAATTTTCATGTATTGTTAGAAAACATGATAGAGGAAATTTTACAACACATTGTTTGATAAATTTGCCGTGCTTCAAAAAGAAAATTATAAAATGGTTAAAAAGCTTAATTTGTCGTGGTTCATAAAGTATATTTGCCATCGACTGTAAACTAAATTTTCCACAGTCTATAAAGTGAACTTGCCATGGTGCAAAAAAAAATTGACATGGTCCAAAATATCATGACAAATTTGATTGCCATGGTACACAGGTTTGCTGTTAGAACTCCAGAATCTGGGGTCCACTAGTTTACAAAATGTGAGTTGCCATGTGGCATAAGAAACATTTTTCAAAGTTGCCATGCGTGTGGAACAAAAAATTCATATAGCTGCCATGTGAGCATTAACATATTTTTCTGAAATTTGCCATGTGACCACACGAAGCAATTTTTAAACTTTGCCATGAGTGGGAACAAAAAAAATCCTAGAATTGTCATGTGATATTTAAAAATACTTTCTAAAATTGTTGTGTTTTGGAAAAAAAAAGATGTTTCAAAATTGTGACGTGACCATAAGAAACCATTTTTTTTGCCATTTGTGGAGAGCAAAAAATCCTAGAGTTGTCTTGCAAGCGCTAAAATTTCCTACGTTTGTCATGTGACTCTTAGCAACATTTCCTGGAATTGTCATGTCTTGCACACCAAATAAGCGAAAATTGCCATGTAAAACAAGTTTTTTTTGCCTTGTGAAACATTACCATAATGTGTAAATTTTGTGATAGAGGCTAAGGTGTCCCGCCTTCCGAGCAGATGGTGGCTATAGTTTTTGGAGTAGACTTTGACGATCCGAGTACGATCGCGCGAGGACGTCGCGCCTTAGCAATCGCTAAACCAACTTCGAGAGGTTATTGACCACGCCAGAGCACAGTCAACCTGATCAACTCCGAGAGGTGTCCCGCCTTCCGAGCAGATGGTGGCTATAGTTTTTGGTAGAGTAGACTGACGATCCGAGTACGATCGCGCGAGGACGTCGCGCCTTAGCAATCACTAAACCAACTCCAAGAGGTTATTGATCACGCCAGAGCACAATCAACCTGATCACGAGGGTCTGTTTCCTGCACGCAAACGAAGAACAAGCAAGAAACTAGAATTGCAATCTGGATATTGCGAATATAAATGAACACTTTATTAATGAAGGTGGGGTTTTGTGACGTCTTTGTTTGGTCGTTGAACACAAACAAAGTACGCGAAGTTGCAGCTATGGCGAACTTTTAATCTAAACAAAACCCAAAGTCCAAACGATGCACTAAGTGTTGTATATATGGAGGAATAGGGGGAATTTCATGACCCCTTGGAGGAGGGGTCCGAAACCAACCCTAACTCCGTTTCCCCACACATACGGACTCTAATAATAGCTTATACTGAAGTATTTCAAAATTACATGGGCATGGCCCAATAATAAGGTGACACAACACCTATAATAGCCTTTGGATGAAATTTATGAAATGACATGTTGTATATTTCGTCCAATCCTTCATGCACTCATTATGGTGGCTTCAAAGTCCTGAAATCATCACTTGAAACTCCATTCTTGTTCCCCTTGCGCATGCCATTATCTCCATGCTTGATTTTGCTCCAATGTTCATCCTTCTTGTCCAAGCTAGGCTCTTCATTTGTAAGCAAAACAAATGTATCCAATTTAGGCAGCATCATATTCTCATGAACATTAGAACTGTTATCAAGAAACGAAAGTACCCGGTAATTTAACTGGCGTGCGCGAGCTCTAGTAATTGGTCTGGTATGTATAGTGAGTGTAACGATGGTATTGATGTCTCCATCAATTTGTCATGTGACATGCTTTCGAATTTCATCAACTTTGCCAGGTAGACATTACAGAAACCTATGGACTTCCCATGTACCTAGCACAAAAATAGCATGGCATGTAGAAAAACCCACAGAGAATTTGCCATGAGAATAGTAATGTTTACTTGCAATCACAGAAGGAATTTGCCATGGCAAAATGTTTTCACACACACACACACACACACGCGCGCACGCACACGCGCACGCGCGCACACACACACACACCGTGTATGGAGGAGGGCAGGTGAGATGGAAGGACACTCACTGTCGCAGTTGTGGTAGGCCTCACACCGACGAACTAGCCGGTGATGCTCAATCGGCGTGCACACCACACAACGGTGTCTTGTGCTCCTTCGTGAGGAAGGAAACCACATCAGGGAGAGGGAAGAAGAGCGAATCGTCGAAACCAAACCAAGGGCAAGCGTGGGGCAGCCACATAGAGAGGAGAAGAAAGGCAAGAGAGGGAAAGGGGACCTTACGTCGACTCCTAGATTTCTTTGATCTCGTGCATTTGCAACGCGGTGCTGCTCGTAATTGTCCCAAGAGGTTGCTATGGCTTGGAGGCTCATCAGGTCTAACGGACTTTCGTCCTTCTGCTATGGCTTGGAGGCTCATCAGGTCTAACGGACTTTCGTCCTTCGACTCCTATAGGCGGCTTCGCTATCGCTCCTGACTTACTATAGAAACCGGTATAAAAGACAAGTGCCCATCCTCAACTCCAAGAAATGGGAGTGAAATTCATTCCATTCCGTATAAGTAAGTTGATATGATAGGCTTTTCAGCACCATCCTATGAAAGGCTCTCACCTAGCAGGCCTCTTTGACCCATGGCGTCGGCAGAGGAGCACGGACCAGGAACCGCACATTCGTGTCATCGTCGACCAACGGGGCGATATTTTCAGGGTCGCCGCCGCCACCGAATAGGTCCTCCTTGCCGTCGTCGACTTCCAGGCCAACATTCTCAATGAAGTTCGACAACTGAGTTGGAAGTGGGGGGTTAGGACGCTAGGGGGGCGGCGAAAGTACTGACTCATTGTCAATAGGCAAGAAAGAAAACATTTCAGAGATATAAATCTATTTTTTGAAAATATAAAGGTTTTGGGGGTCTGCTAGATGAGCTAAATTCCCCAAACCAAAAACATTCCCCCATTTATTATAGTCATAAGCACGGGTCTGCTTCATTTCTCTGAAATCGAAGAGCAATCCATAACCATCGGCCATGGGACGTCATTACAGCCATTACTCATAATACAGACCAACAGAAGTTGTTGGCTAACTAAACAGCTGATCATATTCCTTCAGGATGAGAGCAAACCAAAACGGTATGAACCTACAAGGAAATAGGAACAAGTTCCAATTCACAGGTTATAGAATCCAAATAAGACACTTCTGGATTTGACAGACAGCAATAGCAAAGCTGCAGATTATAGCAGATAGACTGAGCAGAACAAGCACACAGATAACACACGACATGAGCAATCGCACACAAGCAGCTAGTAGTTCCCAATTCTCAAACTCATAAACCATTACCCGTTACAACATTTGTTGAGTCTAGGGAGAAATTCAACTGCCATGACACATGTGTCTTATGGATTACACAAGTCACAAATATAAGAAGACGACATAATGGCAGCATGATTTAACATAACAGTCTTGCAAAATATAGCTGAAAAAACACAAAGACCTAGTAGACAAGACACCATCACCAGTCCAAGCCTCTGAAAAACTGTGTCGCAGAGGCCCATCACACTGAAAGGTCTTGATAAATCATATGAGAAGCTTCTCGATAGCATCCTGTGATTCACAAAATTTAAAACAGGGTCAATTTTCGGAGAAAGGGTACACACTAGGGTAAAACAATCAGGCAGTTGTACAGAAAATCAGCAGACATCAGAAGATGTGGCAAGGGATCACCTTAAGACTCTGAATGGGCTGTTTCAGCTGGCTACCCTCGTTGCTGGTCACTGAACAAGCAATGACCGGCCTGGTCACTCCACAAGCACGCCCAAGGGCTTGCTTTGAAGGGACAAAGACATATGGCACATTCTGCATCATACAACAGATGAGCTCAATAAGTTTTACTTTCATCCATTGTCACAAACACAAATAAACATTATTCATTCATGTGCAAAAGCAAAAGGAAGATGCAAAAGATTAAGTAGCAAACGGTTAAATCATGGGATGAAACATATACAACACATAAATGTCAAGATTAATGCACAACAGCAAATCAGCTCCACTGCGATGAGATTTGCAAGGCTGAGTATCAAACTATCAACAGAAACACTGAACTCTGCTTCAATGTGATGAAGTACCAATGTAACAGGATGCAACAACTCACTAAAGAAACAAAATTGAAGTACTGATGTTAAAAAACACTGATTTTTCACATAAAGCCCTAGAATTTTTCCAGTAGCTGTGTGCTGATACAAACAGTTAAGAGCGGGTCCACATACACTGTTCTTAAAACTGCTCGCATGAGCAAGCCTCTTGTCTGAGTAGGCATACTCAAACTTCCAATCCTAGCGGATTGGTAACCATACAGTATACAGTATTACTAGCACATCATGTATTCTGATAACCATCAACACAGCACAGTATTACGAGCTTTATTAAACTAAAAAAACATTACACGGTCTCGCTATAACCACATCACGCAAGCTACATCATACAAATTTACAGCAATAAGATGCAGCATAAGCACAGAATTTATACCTTGTCCTCCGCAAGCAACGGGAGGTGGAGGAGGATTTCGAGCGGTTCCGTGTCAGCTGCCATCACCACGAACTCCGATATTCCCCTGTTGAGAGTCTTGGTCGCTGGGGAAAACAAAAAACACACAAATTCAGATCACGGGGATTGAAATCAACAGTTAACAACTAAGGCGCACCGCCAGGGATTGGTCACCTTCGTTGGCGCCCTTCTTGAGCTGCTTGTAGTTGGCGGCCTGCTGGACGAGGTCGAGGATCGTTATCGTCAGCTGCGAGTCCGCCAGCGGGTAGGCCTTGGGGTTGACCGTCTCCTGACTCTGCAAAGCACCCCCAAAGAAACAACAACCGGCGGTCAGCACGCGCGCGGCGGGGCTCGGCTCGATCCGCGACGGCGGAACGGGCGGAGACGAGGTACGGAATCGGGAAGAGGAGGAGGAGAGGGCTCGTTACCATTTTCCCGACGGGTTGGTCGGCTTGGAGGCGCGAGGAGGAGGAGGGGGAGGGGGCGGCCGCCGGGGGGGGGGAGGGAGCTTGGAGCTAGGGCTTTCGGGGGCGGGTGAATGGAGCTAGGGTTTATCGCGGGCCTGTGGTGGCCTCATATAGCCCGTGGGGCGGGTGGTTTCGACGGCTGCGATTGTCTTCGTGATTCTTCCTTTCCCCTTTTGCGTGTTCTGGTCTTCGCTCCTTTTCCTTGGCTGCCAAGGGCCGTCAATGAACGTCCAGCCCTTTGTCGCGCCGCCATCGTGGTTGATATTTTGAGTCCGTTCGGCTTTTTTCTACGCGAGGAATCTCTTTTTTTTTTCTTAGAGAAAAGAAAGCCAGAGTGCATCTTATTATCTGATTATTGTCAGGAAAAAGCAATAATCAATATGATGTCGTTATAATTAAAATGGGCTTGGCCCATGTGCTTTTTCAGAAATTCTCAACTGAATCTCAAAGAGTCATGAAAAAAATGACAAGAAGTCGCGCAAATATCAGGTCATATTAGGTAATTCCCCCCGGAGTTTGCCTCAAAAAGGAAAAAGGTAATTGCCCCGGGGCGTGACTATGTCTCTCTGGTAACGAGACACGGTGCAACCTCACGCGTAGCACCCAGAATGAGCCGGCCTGGTGGGGACCGCAAGCATTGAGCGTTTTCTTTCTTTTTTCTTTTACATTTTTGAGTTTTTTTTACCTTTTCGTATACTTCAAATATTAAACAAATGAATATTATAAAATTCACTTTACATACAGATTTGAAAAACGTTGAACATGCACTAAAAATTTTAAATGTGCATACAAAAATATTGTTAATATATACAAATATAT
>NC_053025.1:516840884-516859322 GCF_003073215.2 Triticum urartu | reverse complement strand
TTTTTTCTCCCCAAAACACAATATATGGAGTTGGAGTTGGAGTCGGAGAGGCAACAGGGGGCCCACGAGGTAGGGGGCGCGCCCCCACCCTCGTGGAGAGGTGGTGAGCTCCCTAGCCTTCATCTTTTGCAGGTATTTTTTATATTTTCTGAAAAGTGGCTCCGTGAAGTTTCAGGTCATTCCGAGAACGTTTGTTTCTGCACATAAATAACACCATGGTAATTTTGCTGAAAACAGTGTCAGTCCGGGTTAGTTCCATTCAAATCATGCAAGTTAGAGTCCAAAACAAGGGCAAAAGTGTTTGGAAAAGTAGATACGTTGGAGACGTATCAACTCCCCCAAGCTTAAACTTTTGCTTGTCCTCAAGCAATTCAGTTGACAAACTGAAAGTGATAAAGAAAAACTTTTACAAACTTTGTTTGCTCTTGTTGTTGTAAATATGTAAAGCCAGCATTCAAGTTTTCAACAAAGATTATAACTAAACACATTCACAATAATGCATAGGTCTCAAGTTTACTTATATCAATAGCATAATCAACTAGCGAGCAATAATAATAAATCTCGGATGACAACACTTTCTCAAAACAATCGTAATATGATATAACAAGATGGTATCTTGCTAGCCCTTTCTGAGACCGCAAAACATAAATGCAGATCACCTTTAAAGACCAAGGACTGACTAGACATTGTAATTCATGGTAAAAGAGATCCAGTCAAGTCATACTCAATGTAAACTAACAGTAATGAATGCAAATGACAGTGATGCTCTCCAACTGGTGCTTTTTAATAAGAGGATGATGACTCAGCATAAAAGTAAATAGATAGGCCCTTCGCAGAGGGAAGCAGGGATTTGTAGAGGTGCCAGAGCTCGGTTTTGAAATAGGGGTGAATAATATTTTGAGCGGTATACTTTCATTGTCAACATAACAACCAAGAGATGGCGGTATCTTCCATGCTACACACATTATAGGCGGTTCCCAAACAGAATGGTAAAGTTTATACCCCCGCCCTTCCACCAACAAGCATCAATCCATGGTTTGCTCGAAACAACAAGTGCCTCCAACTAACAAGAGTCCCAGGGGAGTTTTGTTTGCAATTATTTTGATTTAGTTTGCATAAAGCATGGGACTGGGCATCCCGGTGACCAGCCATTTATCTCATGAGTGAGGAGCGGAGTCCACTCCTCTTGAGAATAACCCACCTAACATGGAAGATACAGACAACCCTAGTTGATATATGAGCTATTCGAGCATACAAAACAGGATATTTATTTGAAAGTTTAGAGTTTGGCACATACAAATTTACTTGGAATGGCAGGTAGATACCGTATATAAGTAGGTATAGTGGACTCATGCGGAATAACTTTGAGGTTTAAGGAGTTTGGATGCACAAGCAGTATTCCCGCTTAGTACAGGTGAAGGCTAGCAAAAGACTGGGAAGCGACCAACTAGAGAGCGACAACAGTCATGAACATGCATTAAAATTAATCAACACCGAATGCAAGCATGAGTAGGATATAATCCACCATGAACATAAATATCGCGAGGGCTATGTTGATTTTGTTTCAACTACATGCGTGAACATGTGCCAAGTCAAGTCACTTAAATCATTCAGAGGAGGATACCACCCTATCATACCACATCATAACTATCTCAATAGCATGTTGGCACACAAGGTAAACCATTATAACTCATAGCTAATCAAGTATGGCACAAAAAACTATGATCTCTAGTTGTCATTGCAAACATGTTTATTCATAATAGACTGAATCAGGAATGATGAACTAATTATATTTACAAAAACGGAAGAGGTCGAGTTCATACCAGCTTTTCTCATCTCAGTCGGTCCATCATATATCGTCATAATTGCCTTTCACTTGCACGACCGAATGATGTGAATAATAATAATAGTGCACGTGCATTGGACTAAGCTGGAATCTGCAGGCATTCAATAAACAGGAGAAGACAAGGCAATATGGGCTCTTTTGTCAGATCAACAACAATGCATATAAGAGCCACTTCAATAATTTAATTATGGTCTTCTCCTATCTACCCCCAAAGAAAAGAAAAGAAATAAAACTATTTACACGGGAAAGCTCCCAACAAGCAAAAGAAGAACAGGAAATCTTTTTGGGTTTTTTTTAATTACTACTACAAGCATGGAAAGTAAACTAATTAAAAGCTACAACTAATTTTTGGTTTTTCTTAAGGTTTATCAAACACACAAGAAGAAAGCATAAAAAGGAAATAAACTAGCATGGATGATACAATGAAAAAGTATGAGCACCGACATCTAGCAATGAGTGTGTGAACATAAATGTAATGTCGGTGGGAAATACGTACTCCCCCAAGCTTAGGCTTTTGGCCTAAGTTGGTCTATGGCCACGGCTGGCCTGGCGGATATCCATAATAATAGTTGGGGTCGTACTGAGATGCAGCGGCTACCGCCTGCTGAGCTGCAGCGTGGCGACGAGCGGCCTCCGCTCTCCTCTCGTACTCATCTGCCTCCTCTCTGGTAATAGTATATCTTCCTTTTACCTGATGATCAAAGAAGGCAGGAGTAGTGAGAGTAATATGGATAGCACGGCGTCTATCAAAGATTAGTCGATACTGGAGAGGTGATTCATTTCTCTCAACAAACTGGTGGTGAACCATAGCACTAAAGTCTAGGTAAGCAGGTGGTAATTCAATATCATCTTCGCGTATGGCTACACCAAGAAAATTAGCTATGCGGGTTGCATAAATTCCTCCAAAGAAATCTTCATTAAATCTATTAAGATGCAACCTACGTGCAACAATGGTTCCCAAATTATAAGATTGGTCTCCTAACACAACACTCCTAAGAATATTGAGATCGGGGACACACATGTGACATGCCTCATCTTTACCATTGATGCATCTACCTATGAAGAGATCAAAATAATGTATAGCAGGAAAGTGAATGCTCCCTATGGTAGCTTGTGTAATATCTCTAGATTCTCCCACAGTTATGCTAGCAAGAAAATCTCTAAATTCAGATTTGCGAGGATCCCTTATACTACCCCATTGTGGAAGTTTGCAAGCAGTGGTAAAATCCTCTAAGTCCATAGTATAAGAATTTTCATAGAGATCAAACATGACAGTTGGAGAATTACGTGAAGTTGAAAATTCAAACCTCCTCACAAAGGTACTGGTGAGGTTCTGATACTGTCTGCACTTCTCTTCCTCGAAGCTCACAAGATCAGTGTTACGAAAATATGCGATGAATTCTTCCTTAATTCCTGCTCGATCCATAAAGTTCTCAGAAGGCCATTCACAAGGACGCACTGGAGCTTCTCTTGGTGGCTCGTCATCATCATCACACATTGCAAGCCTGGGTTCTTGCTTCCTTGAAGAACCACCTTGGAACATTTTCCTAAGCATATTTCTTCCTCTGAAAAATTCTGTAAATTTTTAGTAACTTCAAAATAAAAGTAATCCAAACTCAATAATATTGATAGCAACTACTCCTACAAGTGCCTAGGGCCTATATCATGCATCAAAACTACTTTTGACCATATAAATTTGACATGCAAGCTCAAGAACATGGTCACCTAAGCAGCAAAAATTTGCAATGACCAAAGCACTAGAACAAAAACTAATTGGACCAATGGAGGAGTCACAAACCAAGGAACAATCTCCCCAAGCAGTTTTGTGAGAGGTGCTTTGAGCAAGGAGATCGAAAATGGCAGCAAGATGAGCAAGAACTCGTGCTTGAGCTGGATATTCGTGTTTGTGGGAGGAAGAAGAAGTGAATGGGTGAAAGAATAAGTGGAGGAGGGCCACTATGGGCCCACGAGGCAGGGGGACGTGCCCAGGGGGGTAGGGCGCGCCCTCCACCCTCGTGGGCAGGTGGTTGACCCCCCTACTGTGTTCTCAGTGCCAAATATTCTCAAATATTCTAGAAAAATCATATTTAAATTTCAGGGCATTTGGAGAACTTTTATTTTCGGGGTATTTTTATATTGCATGGATAATCAGATAATAGACATAAAAATATTTATTTTTATTTTATTTAATATAAATAACAGAAAGTAAAAGTGGGGTACAGAAGGTTGTGCCTTCTAGTTTCATCCATCTCATGATCATCAAAAGGAATCCACTAACAAGGTTGATCAGGTTTTGTTAATGAACTCATTCCGAATAACATGGAACCGGAGAAATTTCGAATAACACTATGTTATCTCAACGGGGATATGCACATCCCCAATAATAATAATATCATATTTCTTCTTGACAGTAGGAAGAGGAAATTCAAAACCTCCAAATATAATCGATGAAAATTTTCCAATAGAGTTGATACTATGAACTTGAGGTTGTTTCCTCGGAAAGTGTATCGTATGCTCATTACCATTAACATGAAAAGTGACATTGCCTTTAGTGCAATCAATAACAGCCCCTGCAGTATTCAAAAAGGGTCTTCCAAGAATAATAGACATACTATCGTCCTCGGGAATATTAAGAATAACAAAGTCTGTTAAAAAAGTAACGTTTGCAACTACAACAGGCACATCCTCACAAATACCGACAGGTATAGCAGTTGATTTATCAGCCATTTACAAAGATATTTCAGTGGGTGTCAACTTATTCAAATCAAGTCTACGATATAAAGAGAGAGGCATAACACTAACGCCGGCTCCAAGATCACATAAAGCCATTTCAACATAATTTCTTTTAATGGAGCCTGGTATAGTTGGTACACCGGGATCTCCAAGTTTCTTTGGTATTCCACCCTTAAAAGTATAATTAGCAAGCATGGTGGAAATTTCAGCTTTCGGTATCTTTCTTTTGTTTGTAATAATATCTTTCATGTACTTAGCATAAGGATTGGTTTTGAGTATATCAGTTAATCGCATACGCAAAAAGATAGGTCTAATCATTTCATCAAAGCGCTCAAAATCCTCATCATCCTTTTTTTGAATGGTTTGGGAGGAAAAGGCATGGGTTTCTAAACCCAAGGCTCTCTTTCTTTACCATGTTTCCTAGCAACAAAGTCTTTCTTATCATAACATTGATTCTTTGATTGTGGATTATCAAGATCAACAGCAGGTTCAATTTCTATATCATTATCATTACTAGGTTGAGCATCATTATGAACGTTATCATTAACATTACCACTAGTTTCAGGTTCATTACCAGATTGTGTTTCAACATCAGAAATAGAAATATCATTTGGATTCTCAGGTGTTTCAACAATAGGATCACTAGAAGCATGCAAAGTCCTATCATCTTTTTCTTCTTTTTAGAAGGACTAGGTGCATCTATATTATTTCTCTGAAAATCTTTCTCAATTCTCTTAGGATGGCCTTCAGGATACAAAGGTTCCTGAGTCATTTTACCAGTTCTAGTAGCCACTCTAACAGCATTATCATTATCTTTACTATTCAATTCATTGAGCAAATCATTTTGAGCTTTAAGTACTTGTTCTACTTGAGTGGTAACCATAGAAGCATGTTTACTAATAAGTTTAAGTTCACCTTTAACATTAGCCATATAATCACCCAAGTGTTCAACATATTTGAATTGTATTTCAATTGTCTAACAAAATAAGCATTAAAGTCTTCTAGCTTAGCCATAAATTTATCAAACTCATCTAAGCATGGGCTAGCAAATTTAGTAAATGGGATTTCAGCTTTATCATATCTATAGAGAGAATTTACCTTTACTACCTGTGTCGGGTTATCAAGACCATGAGTTTCTTCAATAGGAGAAGGATTTGGATTATATGTTTCTTCAACAGGCGGTAAATTAAGACCATGTATTTCTTCAATAGGAGGTAAATTCTTAACATCTTCAGCTTTAATACCTTTTTCTTTCATAGATTTCTTTGCCTCTTGCATATCTTCGGGACTGAGAAATAGAATACCCCTCTTCTTCGGAGTTGGTTTAGGAATAGGTTCAGGAATTGGTTCTGGAGGTGTCCAATTATTTTCATTTGTCAATATATTGTTCAATAGAATTTCAGCTTCATCCGGTGTTCTTTCCCTGAAAACAGAATCAACACAACTATCCAGATAATCTCTGGAGGCATCGGTTAGTACATTATAAAAGATATCAAGTATTTCATTTTTCTTAAGAGGATGATCGGGCAAAGCATTAAGTAATTGGAGAAGCCTCCCCCAAGCTTGTGGGATACTCTCTTCTTCAATTTGCACAAAATTATATGTATATATATATCCCTTAAAGCAGCTTGTTTCTTATGAGCAGGGAAATATTTAGCCGAGAAGTAATAAATCATATCCTGGGGACTACGCACACAACCAGGATCAAGAGAATTAAACCATATCTTAGCATCACCCTTTAATGAGAATGGAAATATTTTGAGGATGTAAAAGTAACGAGTTCTCTCATCTTTAGTGAACAGGGTGGCTATATCATTCAATTTAGTAAGATGTGCCACAACAGTTTCAGATTCATCACCATGAAAATGATCAAATTCAACCAAAGTAATTATATCAGGATCAACAGAGAATTCATAATCCTTAACGGTAACACAGATAGGTGAAGTAGCAAAAGCAGGGTGAGGTTTCATTCTAGCATTTAGAGATTGCTTACTCCATTTGGCTAATAACCTTTTGAGTTCATTTCTATTTTTGCAAGCTAAAATAGCGAAAGAAGCTTCTTGATCAAAAACATAACCCTTAGGAATTACAAGTGATTCTTCATCATCAGTATCATCAGATTCAACATTTTCAATCTCTCTAGCCCTAGCAAGTTGTTCATCAAGAAAATCACTAAGTGGCACAGTAGTATCAGGCATAGAGGTGGTTTCATCATAATTATTATGTATAGCAGAAGTGGCATCATCAATAACATGCGACATATCAGAACGAATAGCAGAAGTAGGTTTAGGTGTCGCAAGCTTACTTAAAACGGAAGGTGAATCAAGTGCAGAGCTAGATGGCAGTTCCTTACCTCCTCTCGTAGTTGAGGGATAAATCTTGGTTCTTGGATCTTTCAAGTTCTTCATAATGATAAGCAGATATAAATCCCAAGTGACTCAAAGAATAGAGCTATGCTCCCCGGCAACGGCGCCAGAAAATAGTCTTGATAACCCACTAGTATAGGGGATCGCAATAGTTTTCGAGGGTAAAGTATTCAACCCAAATTTATTGATTCGACACAAGGGGAGCCAAAGAATACTCTCAAGTATTAGCAGCTGAGTTGTTAATTCAACCACACCTGGAAACTTAATATCTGCAGCAAAGTGTTTAGTAGCAAAGTAGTATGATAGTAGTGATAACGGTAGCAAAAGGTAACAGTGGCAAAAGTCATGTTTTTGGTATTTTGTAGTGATGATAGCAATAGCAACGGAAAAGTAAATAAGCGGAGAACAATATATGGAAAGCTCATAGGCAATGGATCAGTGATGGAGAATTATGCCGGATGTGGTTCATCATGTAGCAGTCATAACCTAGGGTGACACAGAACCAGCTCCAGTTCATTGATATAATGTAGGCATGTATTCCTAACATAGTCATACGTCCTTATGGAAAAGAACTTGCATGACATCTTTTGTCCTACCCTCCCGTGGCAGCGGGGTCCTTACCGAAACTAAGGGATATTAAGGCCTCCTTTTAATAGAGTACCGGAACAAAGCATTAACACATAGTGAATACATGAACTCCTCAAACTACGGTCATCACCGGTAAGTATCCTGATTATTGTCACTTTGGGGTTAACGGATCATAACACATAATAGGTGACTATAGACTTGCAAGATAGGATCAAGAACACTCATATATTGATGAAAACATAATAGGTTCAGATCTGAAATCATGGCACTCGGGCCCTAGTGACAAGCATTAAGCATAGCAAAGTCATAGCAACATCAATCTCAGAACATAGTGGATACTAGGGATCAAACCCTAACAAAACTAACTCGATTACATGATAGATCCCATCCAACCCATCACCGTCCAGCAAGCCTACGATGGAATTACTCACGCACAGCGGTGAGCATCATGAAATTGGTGATGGAGGATGGTTCATGATGACGATGGTGACGAATTCCCCTCTCCGGAGCCCCGAATGGACTCCAGATCAGCCCTCCCGAGAGGTTTTAGGGCTTGGCGGCGGCTCCGTATCGTAAAACGCAATGATTTCTTCTCTCTGATTTTTTTCTCCCCAAAACACAATATATGGAGTTGGAGTTGGAGTCGGAGAGGCAACAGGGGGCCCACGAGGTAGGGGGCGCGCCCCCCACCCTCGTGGAGAGGTGGTGGGCCCCTGGCCTTCATCTTTTGCAGGTATTTTTTCATATTTTCTGAAAAGTGGCTCCGTGAAGTTTCAGGTCATTCCGAGAACGTTTGTTTCTGCACATAAATAACACCATGATAATTCTGCTGAAAACAGCGTCAGTCCGGGTTAGTTCCATTCAAATCATGCAAGTTAGAGTCCAAAACAAGGGCAAAAGTGTTTGGAAAAGTAGATACGTTGAAGACGTATCACCCTCCACTTTCTTCACCTATAAACTCAGTATAGTTGTAGCGATGGCTTGGTTATTATGCAAGCGTTATTGAAGCAAAGATAATTATCACAAAGTTCTTGCTAGTTTAGACAAAATAATAAAGTAGCATATATTTATATTTCCTCTAGTTAACACTTGCTTGGCGGGAACACTTTGAAGACCTTTTCTTTCTTTTGCAAGGAAAACATATATTACGGGAGTGAAAGGCATGCTAAAGACAACGGGGTACTAGAGTAACTCGCTATCTATTAGGATACACTAGGTGCATCGACTGCAATATAAAATGTTTCCTGCGTGCAGAACAACCACGAAAATAATAAGGGAGATGGATCATGAGATCAATGTGGCAGAAGAAGAGTCGGGGTAGCTCATCACGAGCCATTTCCTTCTCCTCCTCGATCTCCCTCGAATAGCAGGTCGTCGGATCCCCCATACAGGTTCACCAGAATAGTACAAGTGATCCACGTGTAGAAGGAACGGCGTGTGATAGTCTGCTAGGTTCGATCGCATAGTCAACTGTGAGTGGAGGTGGCTAGTTGCAACACATGCAAATCCCTAACGACAAATGTTGAAGCGATCCACCGAACACGTGTGCCACACCTCGACTATATATAGGCATCTGCCGCGGACTCAACACATGGGCCTTTCACAGGTCCTAAAGCCCAGAAGTCTACTTGGTCGTGATCCAAGTTCAGCTCGAATCACATCCGACCAGTGAAATAGGATCTGGCCTCGTAGGTTCCTTCCCTTAAAAGCATGACCCCTTAGGTTCAAGTCGGCTTGACACTCTTCCAAACCCGCTTTTAATATTCATAGCATTATGACCATCACCCCAATCATGATCATTATAAAGTATCAGGCATAACAAAATAAAAAAATGCCTACAAACATAGCGTAGATAGTTTCTTGTAATTTTATTGTATTAGAAACATAGAAAGGTGGAGACATGTCCCTCTCTCATAATAATCTCAAGTAGGGGAAGAAACCCATGCATATTATATCCATTAAAATCACCATGTAAACGCAACCCATCAATATAATTCTTAATAGGTGCAAATGTCTATGATACAGTGTTGTTGGGAGAATTCAAAAAGATAATATGACTATCAAGTGTGGGTGCAATAGCAATAATTCCATTTTTAACATAAGAAACTATAGCAAGTTCATCTCCATAAGCATCATTAATATTGGCATCATGGTCATAAGAATAGAAAGCATCACATTCATCAAGAGGGGATATTTCAATCGAATCAATGGATCATAACAATCATCTATAGATTCCTGCAAAGTATCAATCTCTTATGGATAACGGATATTTTCTTAATATAATCATTATAGGCATTAGAATCATAACATAGCAATGTTTAAGTATGGCAACATTTTCACATTCGTAAAGAGTAATGTCATACTTTTCAATCAAAGCAGTTATTTCATAGGCACCCTTAAAAACAAATTATTCAATTTGTTCAATATCATAATAACTACAAGCACCCTTGGCATAAGAAGATAAGATTTCATTATCATTAGACTCACGTGGGAAGGGAAGGGGTTTCTTAGGGTTCTTAGGGCCCATGAACAGTCCCTCAAACGGAAGACCGAAAGCACGACCCGTCTACGAATTGCAAGCATATGGTCTTCACGATCTGGCAGCGCTTCACCGTCCAGAGCTAATCATCACCAAAGAATTAGAGGGGGGGAAGAGATTAGAACCATACCAGGCTTCTAAGTATGAGGATTAGAGGATCTAGGTCAAGCTCTAAGTGATCAACTAGGACCAATTAGAACTAGAACTAAGAACGACGAGGCTTCAAAACTTGTCTACAAAGGTGCCTAGACCCTCTAGTATATATAAGTCAGAGGGGAGGAGGGGTGCCACAAGGAGGGGAATGACTCCCCTCCCCTTGCGTTGACCAAGGAGGGAAGGAGGAGTCCTTCCCCCTCCCCAATTCAACCTCCCAAAGGGGGAAAAGGGGGTGCCTCCCCTACATGGGCCTTGGTGGCCCAATTCTCCCTCCACCACATGGCCTTTTAAGTTGACATCCAATTAAATACAAGAGCCTCCTAACGATTACTGGAGCCTTCTTTATTAATTTAACATCACTGGAAACATTTTTCACTTGTATATTATTTATTGGTAATACCCGGTATTGCCCAATAAATTCTGAAACCCTTCTAGTGACCCCGAACGCTTCCGGTTCCTCTCAAAACTATTTTGAATGTTAATGAAACAATTTCATAAATAAATCCTCAATACCCTCGTCCTATTAACAATCAATAGATGGTGATTACCTTAAGCTTGTGACCCAGTAGGTTCGATAAAACATAGAATTGAACGAAACCCATTCGTTCAATGACCAATAGCGGAACCGTGGACATCCATATCAATCCCTATAAATACATGAATGACATTTGAGTGAACCTTTGATTATCATGTGATGTTCCCTTTGCTTCACGATACTTTACATCACCATGCTCACTATACCAATCTCCTCGTTACTTGTTTTGTTTTTCTTTCTTATTAACGTGTTTTGGCATCCCCGTGAAATAGCACATCTGTTTGGCCATATAATATGGATGTCATCACACCGAGAGGGCCCTAAGAATATCTCTTCATTGTCGGAGGAGCAAATTCCACTTTCGAGCTATCTAGTCTCTTGTCAAACTTTTCGATGAACCTGTAAGTTGTCCTTATGATCACCGTGTTATAGATGACATTTGAGCAACCCCAAAGTCCACGGTATGGTAAGAAGTGAGTACGATACTCTCATGGTATGAGAAACTAAAACACGTGTTAAAAACCCATGTTATAACAATTGATTTCAGACGATATTATCTTAAAGTATAACAAACAAGTTTGGGTTGATTCAATATGATCGTTCTTCTAACGTCATGCTCTTAAAGTTGTTTTAGGACTATCATTACACTTAATGATATTCTAAGATCGGGAAAACATGATCACAAACAATACTTGAGTTAGTCTTAGAGGCGAGACTAGGTTCCCTGCCGAGCTACACCTCGGTAATGGCAGAACACAATATTGCTAAGTACTTTGGCTAAGCTCTGGGTGCATATGGGATTTTGGGACAATATTAATGGCTATATATCTCGACAGGGAATAATTGCACCAATAAAAAAAAGCCCACAAAAAACGGCTCGCATAAGCCGGCTTGGCGGGAAAACTATTTTTTGCGGAGGGTGGCAATCTTGATCAACAAATTCAAATCTGAGGTGGTTCGTGCCACTTCGAATGCATCTTCATGGATGGAGGTCGGCTGAATGAAGACACTGTTCGGGGAATGGTTCGTTGACCCGGTCAAACCTAGTGACCGAGGGCGACGTGTAGCTTGGATGGCCCGAGGTGCAACCAAGCTTGAAGACCTGTTCATGGGCTACTAACGCTGTCGCGGTTAAGGAACATCCCACCATATCGACTCGCGGCCAGGTGGGACGGAAGAGAACCCCTTTGCCGGTTCCGTCCTGTAACACTTTGGACGGCTCATGGCGAACAACAAGAAGACTCTGGAAGCCTTGACGCTTGAAACAAGGGACTCTGTAGCCTAGAGGGTCCATGGGCCAGCATGATAGCACAGGGCGGAATCGACCCAGGGGACCTTGGGCCGGTAACCGACAAGATGAGACACCCGTAAGACCGTCAACTATGACTAACGGCTATACGCCCTAAAATCCTTGCCGGAGCCGTGACTGAATTTATCATCATTGAATTGCCGGCAATGGACAGCATCGAGAAATCCAACCACTGAAACACCTGCAAAATTAAATCCGTTGAATCACCACAATAGTTGACCGCCGCGTACGATCGACAATCATGCCAAGCATATCTAAGCCGTAAAAAAAGATAACCAATACAACAGGTGAGCAGCCCCATAGAGCAAAGCAAATCCATGGTCGGACATCTATGTTGTCGCCAACACGTACACCCGAACCACCAGACGACACCCGAACCACTCCGGCCACCTGCCTGGACTCGTCGCCTGGCCCATCCAATCCAACACGCGCACACGGAGACGCGCGTATATACATGCAGGCCACAACACACCACACCGAGATGACACCATCGCTTCCGATAGTCGTTGACGGACGAACCGATCAACCCAACCAACATCCCCCAAGCCGGCCAAGCGCACCCACGTCGTCTTCCCTCCCTTCCTTCTCCTCCCCACCACATCGATCGTTCGGCCGAAACCCACGGCAAGCTCGGCGGAGCAAAGGATCTCGACCGCCGCGATAGCCCGACATGGTGCTGCTACCGGGGGCTGCCTCGTCGTTGCTCCTCCTCTTCCTGCTGTTCGCCACGGCGGCGGCCGCGGCAGCGCCCATGGAGCTCTACTTCTCGCAGGCGGAGCTGGCGCGCATTGCCGGGTACGGCGAGGAGCCGGTCTCGACGGTGCTGGTGTCCGGGCAGGTCGCGTGCCAGCTCTGCCTCCGGCCGGGCTCTGACCTGCTCACCTTCGACCTGCCAGGTTAGTAGTAGCTCGCTCGTAACCGACTCAGTCTGGAAGATTCTTCTTTCTCTTCGCCGTCTTCTTTGTTCCCGCTCGTTCCATGCGCACTCTTTCTTGTGTGTCTAAGAATGAGACTCAAACAGCCCGTTCGTCGGTCATATCGCTAGTTACTATGCTCAGGTCTGCGTGGTCAATATCAAATGGTTTGCCAATATTTACGTCAAAGGATTGTATCTGGTGACTGCTTGACGTGTTGCGTAACAAGAAAATTCTGCCAAGGCCAAGGATTAGGAGAAAAGCTGTCGCCGTGACACATTGATAGTTACCACTTCTTCCAGCATCTTCCTCTTGCGATTTCAACACGTAACAATGCATGATTTTTAATCATTTCGCACATTTCAACACGTCAATCGGCCGGCCGGAGGCCTAAAAACTATAGTAGTTGGGCCGTTGGATGTGCCTAGCGGTTGCCATGCGATTGAATAATAGAAGTATACAAACTTTTGGATTTGGATGGAAGCCCCACTGTCCTGTCCCGTAAACAGTTTAAAATGCCAACGGAAGCATCAGAGATCACAGACAGCCAAGTGTGCCATCTCTAAATTTTCCACATAAATATTTAATAGGAATTCTAAAAGATCCTGCGTCCAAACCGATGATTGAAATTGTTTAGAGACGAACGATCCCTGTCGCCGCGGTCGCTGGCCGGCCGATTAAGACCTTCCGAGAGAGAAGAATGGAAAGAAAAGAAGCGAAGCGACAGAGCAAGTAGAGTAGCCAGGGCGACGTTGTAACCTCCTCCCCTAACCTCCAGATTGCGCAGCTCGGTGCTCGGAGGAATCATCGAGGTACTGTCGAGATTTAGGTTGGCAGAAGGTCGATGTCATGCGTGTCGATAACACACACATGTACAGGTCGCAGTTGAAAGCAGTTCACAAGTTCAAGTCCTAGCTAGAAACGCAACTACAGGCCTACACAGCCTAAGTAGATAGGCCGGCCAGCGTTCCGTTCGGTGCCATGTTGCTGTTAGCAAAGTTTGGGTTTAACGGCTTCGGTACAATGTGCGGCGAGAAGCGTACTCGTTGTGTTAGTTCATGTACGACGACCATCTTTAATTTGCCAGAGCAGCATCCTCCTCTCCTCTCTGCCAAACGGAGTGCTTACGTTCAAAGCGAAAAGCAGAGCATTTTGCTGTACCGGAGCTGCTTCGGAACAAATTCTGGTCATGTGGGGTTTATCGCCTAGACAGAGCACTTTGCTGTACCGGAGTTGCAGGCTTGCGTTATGCCAATTTGGCACTCCATCTTCTCCCTCTACCAGAGAGAAGAAACTTTATCTCAAGAGGTCACGCTCGCGGCCATGTTTTGTTGGCCTAATTCCCCACTTTTTTTTATCTCGAGTCAACCCCATTAGCACCTCGTAGTAGCCAAGAGGAAGCACACGATAACCCACTAGCGTCATGGGCAGATAATACTAGTAGTAGTAGCTGATTTGGTATGGCAGAGCAGATATGTTTGGTCAAGGAACACAACACCACGCGTGGCAAACCGCATTTGCTATCAGCACGGGCTAAAAGGGATTGATTCTCCAAAGCCGCTTTAGGTGCTCGGGAACAAGGGCATCCGACATGGGGTTTCGGGGCGCCCGGGGTCACGTCGTCGTGGAGACTGGAGACGTGCTTTGCTATCACCACCCAGCACCTTGATTATTCACCCATTACATCGTCTCAAGAGTGCGCTTGCAATGCAAGGTGCCAGCGTCATTATATGTTTGCCACCTTCATTTTCGGTGGTTTGTATTTTGCGGAGTGGCCGTGTATTATTTGCTAAGATTCTTTTTTTTTGCGGGAATTATTTGCTGAGATTCAGATGCCTTTGATCATCTTGCACAGTTTTTTTAAGAGGGATGTATTAATATCACGAAGATATCAATTACACCCAACGTCCGCACCAACAAGATATTGAAATACATTCAGGATGCACACAACCAAAAGCAAAATAAAAAGAGAGAAATATAAAAACAAAGACCCCGTCGTAGTGACGAAACACTTGCAACACAACACTCTAACCATCAGCAAAGACAACACTCGGACCGCAAAACAGGTCCTCCAAAAACAACGCCTCCAAAAAAAAACAATGCAGAAGCGTTGTCGTTGCCCAATAAAGGATCTTGAGTTTTCACCCTGAAGAAAGACCGAGGTCCCCAAACAATGTCTTCAGCAAGGCCATTGCCAGGTACAACCAATGAAGGCCATACCTTGGATTTCATCCCTGGAAATCGCGGCTCGGTACTCGAGAGCACCACCCAAAATGCTTTCCACCTGTGTTGTCGCCCCCTCCTGCCAAAGCCGCAACTGCAAGTACTCAACACCCGACACACAGAAAAAACCTGTGCCACCATTCTTCAACGCAACCAAAAATCATCTTCGTCATTACAAGTCTCCAATCGCAGCCACCATGACTTTCTTCACCTCTGTCAACGCCGTGAAAATCTATATTTAGACATGTCCCATGGCACCGGCAAGATGGTGAAGCTTCACGCCACGCCCTCATGAAGCCTCTCTAGCCGAAGATGAGGGCGCGTCCGATCGGATCAATTCCGATCTAGATATCCAGTAGCGCCACCAAAAGCTGAGATCTCCGAGAGGAAGACCAAAATCCGTCGATGTCCAGATCCTTGATGGCCACTTTCTCGCGAATGTTTCCACTACCGAACACATGCATCATTTTGTGCTAGACATGTAGGGCATTAGGAAATCTCATGAAAACAATCGCACTACGACAACCACCCTTCTAACCATATAACCACATGGTGGTTCTCTTTACCATTGTACTATTTCTTTCCTATACAAAGATCTTGAAGACTATACCTTAAAAAAATCTTGACTAGACCATGGCCAGCGGCAGGATCCCACTAGGCCTGGGCCTGCTTATTAGACCGTATAGAATGCTAAATGTGGCCTGCGTGCGGCCGCTGGGCCGTGGCTCGGTATGCCCAGGTTGTGTCTCCGCCCCCCTAGACCATATACTTAACTCAAATTGTGTCTAAAAAAAAAACTTAACTCGAATTACTTCTAAGAAAAAACTTAAGTCGAATTTGTTTTAGCCAGTTGAGAACGGGGCAGTAGCCCAATGGCTGGGATCACAGTGGTTCTCCCGGCGACCAGAGTTCGACTCCTGCGTGGATCGAATATATCTGGGATTCTCACTAAGGAGGCGTGGAATAAGCCAGCTATTCCGTATGATGGTGTGCCGTGGTCAAAAAATATTATTTTTTGTTTCAGCCAGTTTAGCTTTCTGCGTCAATATTTAAAATATGCATAAATTTTTTTTTTGTTTCAGCCAGTTTATCTTTCCGCGTCAATATTTAAATATATGCATATGCTTTGAGGATCAATACCCCCCCTGAGTCGTTGTAGCATGTACGGTAGCATATGTTTAGAAATTTTATTTGGTGACGAACACAATCACTCTAGTCATTTTTACTTTGTATATAAGAATTGCCTGAAGTCAAACTTCGTAAAGTTTGACCATATTTATACGAAAAAAAATCAAGATCTATAATAGTAAAGTTTAAAAAATATGAAAAATTAAATTCATGTCGCATCTAATGATATTGCTTTTGTATTGTGAATGTTAATATTTTTTCTACAAAATTGGTCAAACTTTACGAAGTTTGACATCAAACAAATCTTATATACGTGGTAACAGGATCGGAGGGAGTATATTTTTAGTAGCATATAACACATGTTCCGCTAGTTAAATTGACGACCTGAAAACTCGTGTCCACCTTACAAATCTGGATAGAGGTAGTAGTATTTGCTGAATTTTTTTTTCAATTTTCACAAGGCTGTAATGAGTTTTTCACTACCCTCTTATGTAAGGTAATGCAGTAGAACTACGCACTGAAGAAAAATATCCTCATACTCTGTGTTTCTTTTTCTTTGGCCCAAGCAGGTAGTAGGGTGGCAGTAACCTGCACAACCGAAGGTCCCAACACGATGGCTAACTCTGCGTCTGCAACAACAAATGAGTACGGCAATTTCTCCATAGAGCTCCCGTCCCGGCTCCACGCTACACCGAGCCTAGAGACTGCATGCTCAGTCAAGGTGCTGGAGCTTCCGCCGGACTCCGCGTGCCGCGTCGGGGGCGGTCGCGGCTCCTCTCACGGCCTCCGGCTATCTTCATCGGACGGCGGCGTCCGCACCTACACAACAGGGGTGATACGGCTGCAGCACGGCGGCACACCGTCCGGCAAGTGCGTGCAGGAAGAAGACACGAGTGATAGGAGATGAACGATCAGTTCGGTCCTTCAAGAGAATGTAAAGATCAACTGGAGGTGCTGCTTTCGCCTCCCGCATGGCGTATAGCATTGATGAAACACATACATGTTGTAGATTATAGGTGTGTTTGATAGACAGTCTCCTCACTCTGGTATGGCTATTCTCTCCCGAGACATGTTGACCAGACCAGAGCAAGTTTGTGTATATACAACTGCGATGATGTAAGTATTTAATAGCATGTTCTCATGTTGAGACATGCAAGATGAGATGTTGTATGGTGACTTGTGTATCTACTGAGATATGCTGAGCCGAGGCTTTGTTTGGTAAGATTTTATGAAGTATGAGGATCACAGCCAAAACAAGATCTCAGTACCAGGAGCAGAGTTTGCAAAGCAATTCAGAAAATTGCTAGCAGATTACAACTTGTCACACCAAGAAATTTCGGCAACAATATGTGTACATCTCCGGACAACATCATTTAAGCGCATGCAAAAGCAACTAGGGCTAGGCCAAGTCCTCTCACAACTAGAATTGCATTGCATTGCATTGATTGACAGTTTATGCATGAGCACATATTAACTCATTATTTACGCACGAGTTGCCTATGTAAATAACACAATGAAATTGTGGCAAATAGCAAATTCATCTTCTCTGAACATGCGGAAGCGTAGCAAAATCATCTTCTCTGTACTTAGCAAAGTGTAGTAAAATACGGAGTAGTATATTCTCTGCACAAACTATTTCGTTGAATCAGCATATTTCTAAAGCTACCTTCAGACAAAGAATCAAAATTTGGAAGGAAATATTGGATAGTGAAGGTTGTTCTTTTGTGAGTTAGCATGATGGTATTGCTGGACAGTGAAGCTACAGTAGCCATGGGTTCTAGCAGTGCAGGCTAAACACATCTGGGATATTACGGCCAAACATAGCGATCTCTGTCTTCTCTTCTGTAGCAGTTTCTAACTAATGTGGTGTTCAGCCGTGACCGAAATCATCACAAATAGACAAACAATTAAGTTCCCTCCAGGGATTGAATTAGGGTAATACTCCCTCTCTTTCTAAATATAAGACGTTTTGACAGTTCAAATTGAAACGGAGGGCATCAGCCTGACGGAAAATCGAATGTACAACACACATAAACAAGAAGGCCAAACCTGAGGCCTTGTTGTAGAAGGCAAACCTGCTTCCTGATGGTCTCTGCCCCCC